>NC_069502.1:810421043-810425861 GCF_027579735.1 Bombina bombina | reverse complement strand
AGGGGGAGGGGGTGTCTGATTTTTCCCACTTGCAGTGGGAGTTCCAGCTACCTTTTTTTTTTTTTTTTTTTTTTTTTTTTTTTTTTTGTTGTTGACTTTTATTAACAGTGTGGTGGCTAATCACAAACTCATGAACCCTAGAACTGTTGTTGACTTTTATTAACAGTGTGGTGGCTCATCACAAACTCATGAACCCTAGAACTGTTGTTAACTTTTATTAACAGTTTGGTGGCTCATCACAAACTCATGAACCATAGAACTGTTGTTAACTTTTATTAACAGTGTGGTGGCTCATCACAAACTCATGAACCCTAGAACTGTTGTTGACTTTTTTTTTTTTTTTTTTATATATTTTTATTGAGGTATTTAAGTTAGGCATACAAACATTATAAACACAAAGGGAATTGCCAGTCAATACAACAGGAAAAATGTACAGTCCATCTGAATTCTATAATGGTATAGTAAACATTCTGAACAGCTCACCAATGAAATGAAAAAAAAAGGGAAAAAATAAAACAGTTAAAGATGGCAAAATTAAATACCTGATGCCTATTCGCAGGGGAACCTTCCATAACAAACCTAACAGGTCACTCTTGGACCTCAAGTAATGAGACATAACTGATAGTAAGGAAAGGCATAATGGAATGGAGAGACCACTCTTGGATCTCACTTTGCAAACCTCATTTTTTTTATTTTTCTAGATGATAGCACGGGATACACCCTTATTTATATCCATCTTATTTTGTAACTCTGTAATCCTCAATGAAAAAAAAACAAAAAACATGGTCTCTTTTGGACCTTAACCTTTAGTATTGCTGGTAGGAGAGCTTGATAAGGGGTATACTATAATAATGGAACACATAGGGCTGCTCTTGAACCCTTAAAACAATAATTGCAATCAAATAATATACATTGAACAGTAAAGAAACCCTGTGGGCCTAAACTGCTAAGGGGAAGTAAAACAGGAATCAGCCTATTTGTTCTTTCTCCAAAGCTGCAATACACATTGTAGTAGGCATATAGCCTTAACGGTACAGAAAACAGAACATTTTTTTTTTTTTTAAATCTTTTGCAAACCAAAAAATCTTTATAGTGGGGAGGTTGATATATTCAAGAGGAGCGAGGCTAACCTCAAAGTAGATAAGACGCCTAATAACTAGATTGTGTGACAAAGCTAAACTGCAGCAATGTGCCAAGCTACTGAAGCTAGGCTAGTGTAACATGAAATATCAGGCTGAGAAACAAATTATGTCGCTATGGTGAGGGACCAGGCATATGCTAATTTGTTAGAAAGTGAATACCCCACACAATAAGACTTTGCAGAGCTCAAACCTATAGCTACAATCACCAATACGTCCGCAATATACTAGGTGTCTATTAATAATTAATGTTGTGTTAATATTTTCTTCGCATTGCTCCTGCCACTCTAGTTGATTACCATGCCTGATGTGGTAAGGTATTAAATTAAACCCCTAGATTCAAGAGAGTAGGTATAGTAAGCATGCCATTGCTGTCTCGGCCGCTGACAGCCCGGCATGGGCAATAAAATATAAGGGGGTGAGAATTACAGACATATATATCAGGCTATGAAGGCTGATGCTATATTAAGAGATCTACTAAACTGTGAATGCAAAAAGTATTGGCTAAGCTATGATTTACACACAGGGTTATACCTAACACTGTGAGGTTGCGGAAATAAATGTGTTATCTATCTTGTGTTTAACCTCTATACTGCTGGTCATTAACATAAATGAGTTAAAGCCACATGTGCCTATGCTCGCTTGTTGCACTAAATATAAATACTATCAAATACACTAGCTGCAAACATTTAACATTAAGGGGTATGCATACATTTCTCAAATAGATTATTTAAATATTTATTGCAAAGTCCAAACAAATAATGTCCCCCAAAGCTCAGACTGTACTGCCGTCATTAGGGTTCCTGTATTTTATGTTTAGACAAGTCACTAGGTCATAGCAGCAAGATAGAGAGGCCCTCTAGCAGAAGCAAATTTGAGAGAGTTTATCCAGGATCGATTTAGAAGACAGAAATCAGGATACTTTACTTCTGCTGCCTTCCACTTCGCCGCTGTTTTTTTTTTTTTTTTTGTGTGATTTGCGACAGTTATCCTATTCCGGATCGCCAGGTAAGATTAGTGCGAGCAGTAGTAAGTCTCACAAACAGGCCAAAACAATGTCTCCCCATGTTAGCCAGGACATCCATGTGACTCTTTGCGGATCGTGCAGCAGTCTCACCTCCTCGTATCTGGCAATGCAGCACTGGACCACACAGCTCCCTCCCCGGTATGTTGAGGGGAATAACACGCTTCTGAGTAGCGCAAGGCTCTATGAGGCACCCTGACACCATGGAATTCTCTAGATTAGGCTCACCTTGAATGTCTTCGCCAGAGTGCGTCTCAAAAACTTTTAGATCTTGGCAATCCGGCTCAAGATGTGGCAGACAGGAGAGGGTCTCTGCGGGGGCCTCCTGTTGCAATTGCGGTCCTCCATCCACCTCTTCTGCATCTATAGTAGAATCATAGATAGTGAGCTTGTTGTAGCTGAAACACTGACCCACTAGCCGGTGTAGTCTGAGAAAATGTTCATCCAAAAGTACGCAGATTGCCTTTTGTAGCTGTTCCATATTAGATGCTGTGCCCCTCAGGGTTAGTAGATAGTGATTGATTGCTATTCAACACTTACTTAGTGCCGCGTAACGACAGGATGAGAGGGCATCCTGCCGGGGGGTATGAGAGAGGACAAGGCCTCAAATTATCTCCGAGCACTGATGCCAGCAGCAGTTCAGTTGATATCAGTCTCATTAGATGCGCTGTTCATAGTAGATTCAGGTTCTGCTTAGTGTTAATATAGTTGACGCTTTTACAAGCTGATATTATAATAGTATTTCAGAAAAGCTGGAGCAGCATGCAGATGTGCGACTTAACATGGCCGCTGCCCGGAAGTTCCCCCCGTTCCAGCTACCTTTTTTAACAGAGCTAAACTGAGAGCTTCTAAATAAGTCTTTTAAACAGTTTTATACTGGATTTTTAGATCGGTATCTGTGCATATTATTCTTTATAGCAGTGCCTATTACATGCAGTTATATGAAAATTGGTGTATACTGTCCCTTTAAGTAAAGAGAATATTCTGTGATGGTGTCATTTTGGCTCATGTAAATAAGTTATATTTATCAGATGGTTACACAGCAGACACATGTTAGTGAGTAGCTCAGGTTTATATCATTTTGTCTCATGTAAATAAGTTATATTTCTCCAACATAGGTGTGTCCGGTCCACGGCGTCATCCTTACTTGTGGGATATTCTCTTCCCCAACAGGAAATGGCAAAGAGCCCAGCAAAGCTGGTCACATGATCCCTCCTAGGCTCCGCCTACCCCAGTCATTCTCTTTGCCGTTGTACAGGCAACATCTCCACGGAGATGGCTTAGAGTTTTTTAGTGTTTAACTGTAGTTTTTCATTATTCAATCAAGAGTTTGTTATTTTCAAATAGTGCTGGTACGTACTATTTACTCAGAAACAGAAAAGAGATGAAGAATTCTGTTTGTATGAGGAAAATGATTTTAGCAACCGTAACTAAAATCCATGGCTGTTCCACACAGGACTGTTGAGAGCAATTAACTTCAGTTGGGGGAACAGTTTGCAGTCCTTTGCTGCTTGAGGTATGACACATTCTAACAAGACGATGTAATGCTGGAAGCTGTCATTTTCCCTATGGGATCCGGTAAGCCATGTTTATTACGATTGTAAATAAGGGCTTCACAAGGGCTTATTTAGACTGTAGACCTTTTTTGGGCTAAATCGATTGATATTAACACTTATTTAGCCTTGAGGAATCATTTATTCTGGGTATTTTGATATAATAATATCGGCAGGCACTGTTTTAGACACCTTATTCTTTAGGGGTTTTCCCAAAGCATAGGCAGAGTCTCATTTTCGCGCCGGTGTTGCGCACTTGTTTTTGAGAGGCATGGCATGCAGTCGCATGTGAGAGGAGCTCTGATACTTATAAAAGACTTCTGAAGGCGTCATTTGGTATCGTATTCCCCTTTGGGTTTGGTTGGGTCTCAGCAAAGCAGATACCAGGGACTGTAAAGGGGTTAAAGCTTAAAACGGCTCCGGTTCCGTTATTTTAAGGGTTAAAGCTTCCAAAATTGGTGTGCAATATTTTCAAGGCTTTAAGACACTGTGGTGTAAGTTTGGTGAATTTTGAACAATTCCTTCATGTTTTTTCGCAATTGCAGTAATAAAGTGTGTTCAGTTTAAAATTTAAAGTGACAGTAACGGTTTTATTTCAAAACGTTTTTTGTACTTTCTTATCAAGTTTATGCCTGTTTAACATGTCTGAACTACCAGATAGACTGTGTTCTAAATGTGGGGAAGCCAGAATTCCTATTCATTTAAATAAATGTGATTTATGTGATAATGACAATGATGCCCAAGATGATTCCTCAAGTGAGGGGAGTAAGCATGGTACTGCATCATTCCCTCCTTCGTCTACACGAGTCTTGCCCACTCAGGAGGCCCCTAGTACATCTAGCGCGCCAATACTCCTTACTATGCAACAATTAACGGCTGTAATGGATAATTCTGTCAAAAACATTTTAGCCAAAATGAACCCTTGTCAGCGTAAGCGTGGATGCTCTGTTTTAGTTACTGAAGAGCATGACGACGCTGATATTAATATCTCTGAAGGGCCCCTAACCCAATCTGAGGGGGCCAGGGAGGTTTTGTCTGAGGGAGAAATTACTGATTTAGGGAACATTTCTCAGCAGGCTGAATCTGATGTGATTACATTTAA
>NC_069502.1:810242297-810421030 GCF_027579735.1 Bombina bombina | reverse complement strand
TATCTCTCAGACACATCACACACATACACTCACCTGTACCCTGTATCCCTCAGGCACATCACACACGTACACTCACCTGTGCCCTGTATCTCTCAGACACATCACATACGTACACTCACCTGTACCCTGTATCCCTCAGACACATTACACACGTACACTCACCTGTGCCCTGTATCCCTCAGACACATCACACATGTACACTCACCTGTGCCCTGTATCCCTCAGACACATCAGACACGTACACTCACCTGTGCCCTGTATCCCTCAGACACATCACACATGTACACTCACCTGTGCCCTGTATCCTTAATGCACATCACACACGTACACTCACCTGTGCCCTATATCTCTCAGGCACATCACACATGTACACTCACCTGTGCCCTGTATCCCTCAGGCACATCACACATGTACACTCTCCTGTGCCCTATATCCCTCAGACACATAACACATGTACACTTACCTGTGCCCTGTATCCCTCAGACACATCACACACGTACACTTTCCTGTGCCCTGTATCCCTCAGACACATCACCCACGTACACTCACCTGTGCCCTATATCTCTCAGGCACATCACACATGTACACTCACCTGTGCCCTGTATCCCTCAGGCACATCACACATGTACACTCACCTGTGCCCTGTATCCCTCACACACATCACACATGTAGACTCACCTGTGCCCTGTAGCTCTCAGGCACATCTCACATATACACTCACCTGTGCCCTGTCCCCCTCACACACATCACACACGTACACTCACCTATGCCCTATATCTCTCAGGCACATCACACTAGTACACTCACCTGTATCCTGTATCCCTCAGACACATCACACATGTACACTCACCTGTGCCCTGTATCCCTCAGGACATCACACATCTACATTCGCCTGTGCCCTGTATCCCTCAGACACATCACACATGTACACTCAACTGCGCCCTGTATCCCTCAGACACATCACACATGTACACTCACCTGTGCCCTGTATCCCTCAGGCACATCACACACGTACACTCAGCTGTGCCCTGTATCCCTCAAACACATTACACACATACACTTACCTGTACCCTGTATCCCTCAGGACATCACACATCTACACTCACCTGTGCCCTGTATCCCTCAGACAAATCACATGTACACTCACCTGTGCACATCACACATGTACACTCACCTGTGCCCTGTCCCCCTCACACACGTACACTCACCTGTGCCCTATATCTCTCAGGCACATCACACTAGTACACTCACCTGTGCCTTGTATCCCTCAGACACATCACACACGTACACTCACCTGTGCCGTGTATCCCTCAGACACATCACACACGTACACTCACCTGTGCCCCTTATCCCTCAGACACATCACACATGTACACTAACCTGTGCCCTGTATCCCTCAGACACATCACACATGTACACTCACCTGTGCCCTGTATCCCTCAGACACATCACACATGTACACTCACCTGTGCCCTGTATCCCTCAGGACATCACACATCTACACTCACCTGTGCCCTGTATCCCTCAGACAAATCACATGTACACTCACCTGTGCCCTGTATCCCTCAGGCACATCACACACGTACACTCACTTGTGCCCTGTATCCCTCAGACACATCACACACGTAAGTCACCTGTGCCCTGTATCCCTCAGACACATCACACATGTACACTCACATGTGCCCTGTATCCCTCAGACACATCACACACATACACACACCTGTGCCCTGTATCTCTCAGACACATCACACACATACACTCACCTGTACCCTGTATCCCTCAGGCATATCACACACCTACACTCACCTGTGCCCTGTATCTCTCAGACACATCACACACATACACTCACCTGTACCCTGTATCCCTCAGGCACATCACACACGTACACTCACCTGTGCCCTGTATCTCTCAGACACATCACACACATACACTCACCTGTGCCCTGTATCCCTCAGGCACATCACACATGTACACTCACCTGTACCCTGTATCCCTCAGGCACATCACACACGTACACTCACCTGTGCCCTGTATCCCTCAGACACATCACACATGTACACTCACATGTGCCCTGTATCTCTCAGACACATCACACATCTACACTCACCTGTGCCCTGTATCCCTCAGGCACATCACACACGTACACTCACCTGTACCCTGTATCCCTCAGACACAGCACACACGTACACTCACCTGTGTCCTGTATCCCTTAGATAAATAACACATGTACACTCACCTGTGCCCTGTATCCCTCAGACACATCACACACGTACACTCACCTGTACCCTGTATCCCTCAGAAACATCACACATCTACACTCACCTGTGCCCTGTATCCCTCAGACACATCACACACGTACACTCACCTGTACCCTGTATCCCTCAGAAACATCACACATGTACACTCACCTGTGCCCTGTATCCCTCAGACACATCACACACGTACACTCACCTGTACCCTGTATCCCTCAGGCACATCACACATGTACACTCACATGTGCCCTGTATCCCTCAGACACATCACACACGTACACTCACCTGTGCCCTGTATCCCTCAGACACATCACACACGTACACTTACCTGTGCCCTGTATCCCACAGACACATCACACACGTACACTCACCTGTGCCCTGTATCCCTCAGATAAATAACACATGTACACTCACCTGTGCCCTGTATCCCTCAGACACATCAGACACGTACACTCACCTGTACCCTGTATACCACAGACACATCACACACGTACACTCACCTGTGCCCTGTATCCCTCAGATAAATAACACATGTACACTCACCTGTGCCCTGTATCCCTCAGGCACATCACACACGTACACTCACCTGTACCCTGTATCCCTCAGACACATCACAAAAACAGAATTTATGCTTACCTGATAAATTACTTTCTCCAACGGTGTGTCCGGTCCACGGCGTCATCCTTACTTGTGGGATATTCTCTTCCCCAACAGGAAATGGCAAAGAGCCCAGCAAAGCTGGTCAAATGATCCCTCCTAGGCTCCGCCTACCCCAGTCATTCGACCGACGTACAGGAGGAAATATGCATAGGAGAAACCATATGATACCATGGTGACTGTAGTTAGAAAAAATAATTAATCAGACCTGATTAAAAAAACCAGGGCGGGCCGTGGACCGGACACACCGTTGGAGAAAGTAATTTATCAGGTAAGCATAAATTCTGTTTTCTCCAACATAGGTGTGTCCGGTCCACGGCGTCATCCTTACTTGTGGCAACCAATACCAAAGCTTTAGGACACGGATGAAGGGAGGGAGCAAATCAGGTCACCTAAATGGAAGGCACCACGGCTTGCAAAACCTTTCTCCCAAAAATAGCCTCCGAAGAAGCAAAAGTATCAAATTTGTAAAATTTGGCAAAAGTGTGCAGTGAAGACCAAGTCGCTGCCTTACATATCTGGTCAACAGAAGCCTCGTTCTTGAAGGCCCATGTGGAAGCCACAGCCCTAGTGGAATGAGCTGTGATTCTTTCAGGAGGCTGCCGTCCAGCAGTCTCATAAGCCAATCGGATAATGCTTTTAAGCCAAAAAGAAAGAGAGGTAGAAGTTGCTTTTTGACCTCTCCTTTTACCAGAATAAACAACAAACAAAGAAGATGTTTGTCTGAAATCTTTAGTGGCCTCTAAATAGAATTTTAGAGCACGGACTACGTCCAAATTGTGTAACAAACGTTCCTTCTTTGAAACTGGATTCGGACACAAAGAAGGTACAACTATCTCCTGGTTAATATTCTTGTTGGAAACAACTTTCGGAAGAAAACCAGGCTTAGTACGCAAAACCACCTTATCTGCATGGAACACCAGATAGGGCGGAGAACACTGCAGAGCAGATAACTCAGAAACTCTTCTAGCAGAAGAAATTGCAACCAAAAACAAAACTTTCCAAGATAATAACTTAATATCTACGGAATGTAAGGGTTCAAACGGAACCCCTTGAAGAACTGAAAGAACTAGATTAAGACTCCAGGGAGGAGTCAAAGGTCTGTAAACAGGCTTGATTCTAACCAGAGCCTGAACAAACGCTTGAACGTCTGGCACAGCTGCCAGCCTTTTGTGAAGTAAAACAGATAAAGCAGAGATCTGTCCCTTCAGAGAACTTGCAGATAATCCTTTCTCCAAACCTTCTTGTAGAAAGGATAGAATCTTAGGAAATTTTTATCTTGTTCCATGGGAATCCAACAGATATATTTTTTCCATATTTTATGGTAAATTTTTCTAGTTACAGGCTTTCTAGCCTGAATCAGAGTATCTATTACAGAATCTGAAAACCCACGCTTTGATAAAATCAAGCGTTCAATCTCCAAGCAGTCAGTTGGAGGGAAACCAGATTCGGATGTTCGAATGGACCTTGAACAAGAAGGTCCTGTCTCAAAGGTAGCTTCCATGGTGGAGCCGATGACATATTCACCAGGTCTGCATACCAAGTCCTGCGTGGCCACGCAGGAGCTATCAAGATCACCGAAGCCCTCTCCTGATTGATCCTGGCTACCAGCCTGGGAATGAGAGGAAACGGTGGGAATACATAAGCTAGGTTGAAGGTCCAAGGTGCTACTAGTGCATCTACTAGAGTCGCCTTGGGATCCCTGGATCTGGACCCGTAACAAGGAACCTTGAAGTTCTGACGAGAGGCCATCAGATCCATGTCTGGAATGCCCCATAATTGAGTTATTTGGGCAAAGATTTCCGGATGGAGTTCCCACTCCCCCGGATGGAATGTCTGACGACTCAGAAAATCTGCTTCCCAATTTTCCACTCCTGGGATGTGGATTGCAGACAAGTGGCAGGAGTGATCCTCCGCCCATTGAATTATCTTGGTCACTTCCTCCATCGCCAGGGAACTCCTTGTTCCCCCCTGATGGTTGATATATGCAACAGTCGTCATGTTGTCTGATTGAAACCTTATGAATTTGGCCTTTGCCAGATGAGGCCAAGCTTTGAGAGCATTGACTATCGCTCTCAGTTCCAGAATGTTTATCGGGAGAAGAGATTCTTCCCGAGACCATAGACCCTGAGCTTTCAGGGGTTCCCAGACCGCGCCCCAGCCCACCAGACTGGCGTCGGTCGTGACAATGACCCACTCTGGTCTGCGGAAGCTCATTCCCTGTGACAGGTTGTCCAGGATCAGCCACCAACGGAGTGAATCTCTGGTCCTTTGATCTACTTGAATCGTCGGAGACAAGTCTGTATAATCCCCATTCCACTGTCTGAGCATGCACAGTTGTAATGGTCTTAGATGAATTTGTGCAAAAGGAACTATGTCCATTGCTGCAACCATCAATCCTATTACTTCCATGCACTGCACTATGGAAGGACGAAGAACAGAATGAAGTACTTGACAAGAGCTTAGAAGTTTTGATTTTCTGACCTCTGTCAGAAAAATCCTCATTTCTAAGGAATCTATTATTGTTCCCAAGAAGGGAACTCTTGTTGACGGGGACAGAGAACTTTTTTCTATGTTCACTTTCCATCCGTGAGATCTGAGAAAGGCTAGGACGATGTCCGTATGAGCCTTTGCTTTTGACAGAGACGACGCTTGAATCAGGATGTCGTCCAAGTACGGTACTACTGCAATGCCCCTTGGTCTTAGAACCGCTAGAAGGGACCCTAGTACCTTTATGAAAATTCTCGGAGCAGTGGCTAATCCGAATGGAAGTGCCACAAACTGGTAATGCTTGTCCAGAAAAGCGAACCTTAGGAACTGATGATGTTCCTTGTGGATAGGAATATGTAGGTACGCATCCTTTAAATCCACTGTGGTCATAAATTGACCTTCCTGGATGGTAGGAAGGATCGTTCGAATGGTTTCCATTTTGAACGATGGAACCCTGAGAAATTTGTTTAGGATCTTGAGATCTAAAATTGGTCTGAATGTTCCCTCTTTTTTGGGAACTATGAACAGGTTGGAGAAAAACCCCATCCCTTGTTCTCCTATTGGAACTGGATGAATTACTCCCATCTTTAACAGGTCTTCTACACAATGTAAGAATGCCTGTCTTTTTATTTGGTTTGAAGATAATTGAGACCTGTGGAACCTTCCCCTTGGGGGTAGTTCCTTGAATTCCAGGAGATAACCCTGAGAAACTATTTCTAGTGCCCAAGGATCCTGAACATCTCTTGCCCAAGCCTGAGCAAAAAGAGAAAGTCTGCCCCCCACCAGATCCGGTCCCGGATCGGGGGCCATCCCTTCATGCTGTTTTGGTAGCAGTGGCAGGCTTCTTGGCCTGCTTACCCTTGTTCCAGCCTTGCATCGGTCTCCAGGCTGGTTTGGGTTGAGAAGTATTACCCTCTTGCTTAGAGGATGTAGAATTAGAGGCTGGTCCGTTTCTGCGAAAGGGACGAAAATTAGGCTTATTTTTAGCCTTAAAAGACCTATCCTGAGGAAGGGCGTGGCCCTTTCCCCCGGTGATGTCTGAAATAATCTCTTTCAAATCAGGACCAAACAGTGTTTTACCCTTGAAAGGGATGTTAAGCAATTTTGTCTTGGAAGACACATCCGCTGACCAAGACTTTAGCCAAAGCGCTCTGCGCGCCACGATAGCAAACCCTGAATTTTTCGCCGCTAATCTAGCTAATTGCAAAGCGGCATCTATAATAAAAGAGTTAGCCAATTTAAGTGCTTGAACTCTGTCCATAACCTCCTCATACGAAGATTCTTTATTGAGCGACTTTTCTAGTTCTTCGAACCAGAAACACGCTGCCGTAGTGACAGGAACAATGCATGAAATTGGTTGTAGAAGGTAACCTTGCTGAACAAACATATTTTTAAGCAAACCCTCTAATTTTTTATCCATAGGATCTTTGAAAGCACAACTATCTTCTATGGGAATAGTAGTGCGTTTGTTTAGAGTAGAGACCGCCCCCTCGACCTTGGGGACTGTCTGCCATAAGTCCTTTCTGGGGTCGACTATAGGAAATAATTTCTTAAATATAGGGGGAGGAACAAAAGGTATGCCGGGCCTTTCCCACTCCTTATTTACTATGTCCGCCACCCGCTTGGGTATAGGAAAAGCATCGGGGGGCACCGGAACCTCTAGGAACTTTCCTGGCCCCTTCAGATTGGTGTGAGGGTATGTCAGAACCGTTATCATCAGCGTCCTCTTGCTCTTCAGTGTTTAAAACAGAGCAATCGCGCTTTCTCTGATAAGTAGGCATTTTAGATAAAATGTTTGCAATAGAATTATCCATAACAGCCGTTAATTGTTGCATGGTAATAAGTATTGGCGCACTAGATGTACTAGGGGCCTCTTGTGTGGGCAAAACTGGTGTAGACACAGAAGGGGATGATGCAGTACCATGCTTACTCCCCTCATTTGAGGAATCATCTTGGGCAATATCATTATCTGTGGCATCATTGTCCCTACTTTGTTTGGACACTATGTCACAATCATCACATATAGAACATCGCTTATCTGATGGTTCAGACATGTTAAGCAGGCTTAAACTAGTCAACAAAGCACAAAAAACGTTTTAAAATAAAACCGTTACTGTCACTTTAAATTTTAAACAGAACACACTTTATTACTGAATATGTGAAAAAACATGAAGGAATTGTTCAAAATTCACCAAAATTTCACCACAGTGTCTTAAAGCCTTAAAAGTATTGCACACCAAATTTGAAAGCTTTAACCCTTAAAATAACGGAACCGGAGCCGTTTTTACATTTAACCCCTATACAGTCCCAGGTATCTGCTTTGCTGAGACCCAACCAAGCCCAGAGGGGAATACGATACCAAATGACGCCTTCTATAAGCTTTTTCAGTGGTTCTTAGCTCCTCACACATGCATCTGCATGCCTTGCTTTCCAAAAACAACTGCGCATTAGTGGCGCGAAAATGAGGCTCTGCCTATGACTAGAAAAGGCCCCCATCTGAAAAAGGTGTCCAATACAGTGCCTGCCGTTTTTTAACAACAATCCCCAAGATTATAATAACTATTAAGAGTTATAATCTGCCAAATATGCTTAGCAAAGTAATCGTTTTAGCCCAGAAAAATGTCTACCAGTTTTTTAAGCCCTTATAAAGCCCTTTATTCTTTTACTTAATCTAAGAAAATGGCTTACCGGTCCCCATAGGGGAAATGACAGCCTTCCAGCATTACAAAGTCTTGTTAGAAATGTGGCCAGTCATACCTCAAGCAGAAAAGTCTGCCAACTGTTTCCCCCAACTGAAGTTACTTCATCTCAACAGTCATGTGTGGAAACAGCAATCGATTTTAGTAACGTTTGCTAAAATCATCTTCCTCTTACAAACAGAAATCTTCATCTCTTTTCTGTTTCAGAGTAAATAGTACATACCAGCACTATTTTAAAATAACAAACACTTGATTGAAGGATAAAAACTACATTTAAACACCAAAAAACTCTTAACCATCTCCGTGGAGATGTTGCCGGTGCAACGGCAAAGAGAATGACTGGGGTAGGCGGAGCCTAGGAGGGATCATGTGACCAGCTTTGCTGGGCTCTTTGCCATTTCCTGTTGGGGAAGAGAATATCCCACAAGTAAGGATGACGCCGTGGACCAGACACACCTATGTTGGAGAAACGTAAGTCACCTGTGCCCTATATCCCTCAGACACATCACACACGTACACTCACCTGTGCCCTGTATCCCTCAGGCACATCACACACGTACACTCACCTGTACCCTGTATCCCTCAGGCACATCACACACGTACACTCACCTGTGCCCTTTATCCCTCAGACACATCACACACGTACACTCACCTGTGCCCTGTATCCCTCAGGACATCACACACGTACACTCACCTGTGCCCTGTATCCCTCAGGCACATCACACACGTACACTCACCTGTACCCTGTATCCCTCAGGCACATCACACACGTACACTCACCTGTACCCTGTATCCCTCAGGCACATCACACACGTACACTCACCTGTGCCCTGTATCCCTCAGACACATCACACACGTACACTCACCTGTACCCTGTATCCCTCAGAAACATCACACATGTACACTCACCTGTGCCCTGTATCCCTCAGACACATCACACACGTACACTCACCTGTGCCCTTAATCCCTCAGACACATCACACACGTACACTTACCTGTGCCCTGTATCCCTCAGACACATCACACACGTACACTCACCTGTACCCTGTATCCCTCAGACACATCACACACGTACACTTACCTGTGCCCTGTATCCCTCAGACACATCACACACGTACACTCACCTGTACCCTGTATCCCTCAGACACATCACACACGTACACTTATCTGTGCCCTTTATCCCTCAGACACATCACACACGCAAGTCACCTGCGCCCTTTATCCCTCAGACACATCACACACGTACACACACCTGTGCCCTGTATCCCTCAGACACATCACATATGTACACTCACCTGTGCCCTGTATCCCTCAGACACATCACACATGTACACTCACCTGTGCCCTGTATCCCTCAGACACATCACACACGTACACTCACCTGTGCCCTGTATCCCTCAGACACATCACACACGTACACTAACCTGTACCCTACATCCCTCTGGCACATCACACACGTACACTCACCTGTGCCCTTTATCCCTCAGACACATCACACACGTACACTTACCTGTGCCCTTTATCCCTCAGACACATCACACACGTACACTTACCTGTGCCCTGTATCCCTCAGACACATCACACATGTACACTCATCTGTGCCCTGTATCCCTCAGACACATCACACATGTCCTGAGGGATACAGGGCACAGGTGAGTGTACATGTGTTATTTATCTAAGGGATACAGGACACAGGTGAGTGTACATGTGTGCTGTGTCTGAGGGATACAGGGCACAGGTGAGTGTACGTGTGTGATGTGCCTGAGGGATACAGGGTACAGGTGAGTGTACATGTGTGATGTGCCTGAGGGATACAGGGCACAGGTGAGTGTACGTGTGTGATGTCCTGAGGGATACAGGGCACAGGTGAGTGTACATTACACACGTACACTCACCACCTGTGCCCTGTATCCCTCAGGCACATCACACATGTACACTCACCTGTACCCTGTATCCCTCAGGCACATCACACACGTACACTCACCTGTGCCCTGTATCCCTCAGACACATCACACACGTACACTTACCTGTGCCCTTTATCCCTCAGACACATCACACACGTACACTTACCTGTGCTCTGTATCCCTCAGACACATCACACGTGTACACTCACCTGTGCCCTGTATCCCTCAGACACATCACACATGTCCTGAGGGATACAGGGCACAGGTGAGTGTACATGTGTTATTTATCTAAGGGATACAGGACACAGGTGAGTGTACATGTGTGCTGTGTCTGAGGGATACAGGGCACAGGTGAGTGTACGTGTGTGATGTGCCTGAGGGATACAGGGTACAGGTGAGTGTACATGTGTGATGTGCCTGAGGGATACAGGGCACAGGTGAGTGTACGTGTGTGATGTCCTGAGGGATACAGGGCACAGGTGAGTGTACATTACACACGTACACTCACCTGTGCCCTGTATCCCTCAGGCACATCACACAGGTACACTCACCTGTACCCTGTATCCCTCAGGCACATCACACACGTACACTCACCTGTGCCCTGTATCCCTCAGACACAGCACACACGTACACTCACCTGTGTCCTGTATCCCTTAGATAAATAACACATGTACACTCACCTGTGCCCTGTATCCCTCAGACACATCACACACGTACACTCACCTGTGCCCTTTATCCCTCAGACACATCACACATGTACACTTACCTGTGCCCTGTATCCCTCAGACACATCACACATGTACACTCACCTGTGCCCTGTATCCCTCAGACACATCACACATGTACACTCACCTGTGCCCTGTATCCCTCAGACACATCACACATGTACACTCACCTGTGCCCTGTATCCCTCAGACACATCACACATGTACACTCACCTGTGCCTTGTATTCCTCAGGACATCACACACGTACACTCACCTGTGCCCTGTATCCCTCAGGCACATCACACATGTACACTCACCTGTGCCCTGTATCCCTCAGACACATCACACATGTACATTCACCTGTGCCCTGTATCCCTCAGACACATCACACACATACACTCACCTGTACCCTGTATCCCTCAGACATATCACACACTTACACTCACCTGTGCCCTGTATCCCTCAGACACATCACACATGTATACTCACCTGTGCCCTGTATTCCTCAGACACATCACACACGTACACTCACCTGTGCCCTGTATCCCTCAGACACAGCACACATGTACACTCACCTGTGCCCTGTATGCCTCAGACACATCACACACGTACACTCACCTGTACCCTACATCCCTCTGGCACATCACACATGTACACTCACCTGTGCCCTGTATGCCTCAGACACATCACACACGTACACTAACCTGTACCCTACATCCCTCTGGCACATCACACATGTACACTCACCTGTGCCCTGTATCCCTCAGACACATCACACATGTACACTCACCTGTGCCCTGTATCCCTCAGACACATCACACATGCACACTCACCTGTGCCCTGTATCCCTCAGACACATCACACATGTTCACTCACCTGTGCCCTGTATCCCTCAGACACATCACACATGTACACTCACCTATGCCCTGTATCCCTCAGACACATCACACACGTACACTCACCTGTACCCTGTATCCCTCAGAAACATCACACATGTACACTCACATGTGCCCTGTATCCCTCAGACACATCACACACGGGTACACTCACCTGTGCCCTGTATCCCTCAGACACATCACACACGTACACTCACCTGTACCCTGTATCCCTCAGACACATTACACACGTACACTCACCTGTACCCTGTATCCCACAGACACATCACACACGTACACTCACCTGTGCCCTGTATCCCTCAGATAAATAACACATGTACACTCACCTGTGCCCTGTATCCCTCAGACACATCAGACACGTACACTCACCTGTACCCTGTATACCACAGACACATCACACACGTACACTCACCTGTGCCCTGTATCCCTCAGATAAATAACACATGTACACTCACCTGTGCCCTGTATCCCTCAGACACATCACACACGTACACTTACCTGTGCCCTGTATCCCTCAGACACATCACACATGTACACTCACCTGTGCCCTGTATCCCTTAGACACATCACAAACGTAAGTCACCTGTGCCTTGTATCCCTCAGACATATCACACACGTACACTCACCTGTGCCCTGTATCCCTCAGACACATCACACATGTACACTCACCTGTGCCCTGTATCCCTCAGACACATCACACATGTACATTCACCTGTGCCCTGTATCCCTCAGACACATCACACACATACACTCACCTGTACCCTGTATCCCTCAGACATATCACACACTTACACTCACCTGTGCCCTGTATCCCTCAGACATATCACACACGTACACTCACCTGTACCCTGTATCCCTCAGACACATCACACACGTACACTCACCTGTACCCTGTATCCCTCAGACATATCACACACGTACACTCACCTGTGCCCTGTATTCCTCAGACACATCACACACGTACACTTACCTGTGCCCTGTATCCCTCAGACACATCACACGTGTACACTCACCTGTGCCCTGTATCCCTCAGACACATCACACGTGTACACTTACCTGTGCCCTGTATCCCTCTGGCACATCACACATGTACACTCACCTGTGCCCTGTATGCCTCAGACACATCACACACGTACACTAACCTGTACCCTACATCCCTCTGGCACATCACACATGTACACTCACCTGTGCCCTGTATCCCTCAGACACATCACACATGTACACTCACCTGTGCCCTGTATCCCTCAGACACATCACACATATACACTCACCTGTGCCCTGTATCCCTCAGACACATCACACATGTACACTCACCTGTGCCCTGTATCCCTCAGGCACATCACACACGTACACTCACCTGTGCCCTGTATCCCTCAGACACATCACACATGTACACTCACCTGTGCCCTGTATCCCTCAGACACATCACACACGTACACTCACCTGTGCCCTGTATCCCTCAGACACATCACACACGTACACTCACCTGTGCCCTGTATCCCTCAGACACATCACACGTACACTCACCTGTGCCCTGTATCCCTCAGACACATCACACATGTACACTCACCTGTGCCCTGTATCCCTCAGACACTTCACTCACGTACACTCACCTGTGCCCTGTATCCCTCAGACACATCACACATGTACACTCACCTGTGCCCTGTATCCCTCAGACATGTCACACACGTACACTCACCTGTGTCCTGTATCCCTCAGACACTTCACTCACGTACACTCACCTGTGCCCTGTATCCCTCAGACACATCACACATGTTCACTCACCTGTGCCCTGTATCCCTCAGACACACGTCACACTAGTACACTCACCTGTACTTATAATGTCACATATTTCCTGCTTTGCAGCTTCTGGCATATTTGCTAGCCCCTGATCTTCTGCTTGTTCTGTGTTACATAAACTTTTAGCATCTTTTTCACCTGAAAAACATATCAGTAATAGAAATAAATAAATCATTCCTTGCATGGTATCTTTTTAAAAGTTAGTTTAAAACAAATGTGAATAACAGTGTAATTTAAGTTAAACCTGAGCCTACATCAGTAGCAGTCACATCTGGATGAAACATCCCATGAAATGACGTCAGCACAACAGTAAATACAACCTGTGTCATACAGTAAAGGGAATTAGCTGGGAATCAGTTACTTTACTTGCTACAACTACAGCCTCATTGTAACCAATCAGAATTCCCATATGAGACGCATTACAGGGTTCTGTGAGGTTTTGAAAATAAAAAGCATTTTCCATTGGTTATTAAAACCTCACTATTGCCCATTTAATTATCTTAACTTGTATTGCCTGTGTGAGAGAGAGTACCACAGTGATATGATAGAGACATTAGATATATAAAGGGATTTATTTTGTTCAAGACAAAAGTATTTTCTATTTCTTTAATAAAAGAGTAACAATAATAGAAATAATGCAAGTTATCAAGTTTAACCTTTTCACCACTGAGCCATTTCATACCCTTGTGCTGAAGCAGTTTTCAGTCTTTTGCATTCATTGTATTTAGAATTCAGCCCTACATTAGTTATATCACAATCACCACAAATAACAGGTGAGTTTTCATCTATGTGTTTTATTGAGGGGGAATAGGGACTCTAAAAGTGAGGCACGTCATACATATACATACTCACCTGTGCTATTCTAGTATTCCAACAGCCCCTGGAAACATGCACACATAACACAATCTCCCTCACACACATAGTAAAATCCTGATTATTTTATACAAACATATACAATATTAGAGAGGGGATCGCAGTCTTTCTTACTAAGGGTCAGATTACAAGTGGAGCACAATTTAACGCTCACGCTTGTTAACTGCGCTAGAAGTAAGTTTTTTGCGTGGGTTGTGCTCATATTAGGAGTTGAAACTAAACTGTTTTAGCTCTTAGCTCGCGCACTAACCCGAAGAGCATAGAAAGGTGAAATCAGGATATTGTGCATGCGATAACCTATTCCTCCATAGAAGTTAATGGAGTAAAAGCGGGGGGTGGGAACCCTACTGGCACACAAACCTGACCCCATATTCTCAAGTGCACTAACATGACACGAAAATATAAATTTTTCACATTCCTATGTTCTTCACATAGAAGAATATGTTCTATTTATTCATCAATACATAATACACGCAATTGTGCACTGGTATTTGAAGTGGAGCACAAAGCAAACTATTGCATGGAAGCTTTGCTCTCAATAGAGCGCACTTCCTTAGGCTCCAATGGGAACCTCGTTCTCATGCGATGAGACACGGCAGAGAATCTAGCGCAGCAAAGGGGGCAAGTCATGCAGTGATGGGCAGCAAAGTGTAAATAATGTGTGTGTGTGTGTGTGTGTGTGTGTATGTGTATATATATATATATATATATATATATATACACACACACACACACATACATTAACATGTACATATATGTATATAAGCTTACACTGTACATATATACACACACACATACACTGTACATATATATTTGCAGGGAACACACAGTTCCCCGTAGGCCGCAATGTAGAGGCACTTTTCAGTGCCTTTTTTTTCTAACACCCCACATCCCCCAATTTTAACCCATAAAACCTGCTTTGAGCAGTTATTATTTTACAAATTAAAGATGCTCATCAATTTATTTTAAACAACACTTAACCTTATTTGGGGGGCAATTGGGGAAAACTCATAAAATTAACCAGAGATCTGATCTCTGGTTAATTTTATGAGTGCCAATTGCTACCGCAAGCTTGTAATAGCTGGATATTTATCACGCCCATAAACGGGCAGATTTTACCAATTACAGGCACACAATATATTAGCCCTCCACTTGTAATATAGCCCTAAATATGAATATTGCATAAATATGTTTTTACATGTTTTCATCTACTTAACTGCAAAGGGCTCCAATGCACATATATAATATATATACATATACACATACACATCTTTAGACATGTATAAGTATGTATCTTTATGTTAAAGCCCTTTGCCTGTGTTTTTTCTAACAACTGAGACCTTGTCGTCGATTTAACAAGGGGCGAATGGCCCCTGTTCCCCTTGTTTCAGCTCGCTGCTCCTTAACTGTATCGCCATCTCTGAGCAGGGGACAAAAATCAACCAGATCCTATACGATCGGGTAGATTGACACCCCCTGCTAGAGGCCGATTGGCTGCGAATCTGCAGGGGGCGGCATTGCACAAGCAGTTCACTAGAACTGCTTTTGCAATGATCAATGCAGACAGCATATGCTGTCCGCATTCAGCAATGTCTGGCAGAGTATCATGTCCGCCAGACATTGGTAAATCGGCTCCCTCATATCTTTTGAGCCCTTATAAGTTTTTTGTGCAATATTTTTTTAAATTGTTTTTATTAGATGATGTTATGAGCGTTGTCACTGATACCAGACCACCAAGGCTACCCCCTACCCCCCTACTATATGGCTCACTCAGTTTTACATAAATTTTTGCCCGTTCATGGCCTAAGGGGATCTCCCAGGCTCTTGCTATATGTTGGTTGTGCTATGTGTACCTGGTCAGGAAAGAGCTGATATCTGACCGGAAAAACCCTTCTAGGCTAGTCGGGCTACTGGAACTGCCGACTGGCCGCACCACACAGCGTCGGTTACCCCTCTAACCACTCGCCGGCTGGCCGGGCTCCTGGAACTCCTGGTCGGCCGCATTGAGCCGGACACCCGCTAACTTTACCCCCGGTCGCTCCAGCGGCCCTTTGTCCCAGAGCTCTGCTCTTTTGGGGATTGGTAGCCCCTAGGGAGGACAAGAGGTGGGGGAATTACCAGAGGAGAGCTACTTTGGAAACTGGGGTTTTGGACACCCCTGCCCCCTATATTTAACGGTCTGTAACTCCGGTCCCCAGAAACGAATCACACCTGTGGCATCTGGGGGACCGTGGGTTTTCATAAATATTTTTATTGAGAGCACAGATGGGATACAGAAAAAAGAGAAAGGTGAATACAATAACAACGGGGAACAGTCTCAATATAATAACAAAAAAGAAAAAAAATAACTGTCATGGCGTTCCCTTCAAAAGAAAAGGGAATACCATGAAACAAGAGGAGGAATCCAGCAACCATACATTGAACAAATCATAACAATCGACTCTGTAGCTAGGATAAACTGGACTCTTCACTCTCTGTCCCAACTATGTCTTCCAATATGTCTCATCTGTGAACTTATTTTCTAGTAGAGATTGCTACACAACACATAAAACTAAAAGAAAAGAGAGAAAGAGAAAAAAAAAAAAAAAAAAAAAAAAAAAAGGGAAAATAAATAAAGAAACAATTAAATACGCCAGAGTTTGTGTATTCTTATCAGCCTTCGATTTTACAGTCGCATTCAATTCTCTAAAGTAATGACTTGTTATACCTGTGGCAATTCCCCTCTTAGTATTGCATTCATAACATATTCTGTTGATCTTAACGGGTAAATAATTTTCTTCTGTATATCTATTGCCTGAGAGTATATAAAAGTTTCCCACTTTTTAAAGAAAGTCTCGACTTCCTTACTTTTATCTTGTTCTATCAGACATTGTTCTAGTGTCATTTGTTTAAAGATAAAATTACTCACTTCTGCTATAGATGGTAGTTTTTTTGAGATCCAGGTTCTCAGCAACAGAAACCTTGCCACCCCTATCACTAGTTCGATAAATAATTTATTTTTTAATCTGGAATCTGCCTGAAATAGGAAAAAGACTGTATCTCGGGAGATTGATATCCCTGTTTTTACTATCCTTGAGAGTAGAAAACTTATTTTATTCCAATACTGCCTAACTAATGTGCATTCCCAAAAATAGTGTATGATATCGGCCCTGCTGTTACCGCATTTCGCACATTTATCCTTAATTTGGCTGTTCCATCTTGTCATGGCACATGGTGTCAGGTATGTTTGATTGAGTAGGAAGATATGTGCTTCTCTAAAATTAGTAGCAGTGAAGATCTTATTTATTTTATTAATACTGTTATATATACGATCTTCATTGCAATCTCTAAACCCCTTCAGTTGCCATTTTTTGACGATAAGATTTAAATTTAATCTACCCTCCTGTCTCAGAGCTTCATTGTACCATTTTCTAATCGAGAAATCTCCTGCTTTACTTAAATTAAAATTCAACATAAGTGAGGGCCAGTCCCAGTCCTTGTTTTGGAGGTGTAATAGCTTATTGGCTAGACTCCTTATTTGTAGGTACGCAAAAAAAAATTCATTGGGTAAATCGAAGTCAGCTCTTAATTCTTCAAACGTCTTAATGTGCGGATTTTCTGTGTTGAAATTAATCATTTGACCAATATATATCAATCCCTTACTTTTCCACCTATGGAAGACTGCAGATTTTAACGCTTCCGGGAAAAGGGGGTAACCAGTAATTGTTAAATAATTAGATATTGTATAATTAACTTTTAATTTCTTGCAATACTGCTGCCACGCTTTTATAATACTCATAACTGAGCTAATCTTTTTAATCTTTTTGGGAATATCTGCAACTTTAGTATGTAAAAGAGCCTTTAAAGAGTAGGGTTTCACTATTCCCTCTTCCAATGACCTTGCTGTATAATATTCCTTATCTAGTAGCCATTCCGCTGCAATTTTAACATGGCATGCTAAGTTATATTTCCCTATATCTGGGAGGGCAAATCCTCCAGATTCCTTTGAGAGAGACAATATTTTGAGAGAGATTTTTTTTCTTTTCTTACCCCACAAAAAATCAATAATATTTTTATTGAACACTTTAATATCTGTGGATTTAATGAGTAAAGGTAAATTCTGCATTTTATACAATATCTTCGGAAAAATAATCATTTTGATTAAACTGATTTTACCTGAGAGGGCTAAGGGAATATGTTTCCACACGTTTAACTGGTCAGTAATTTTCTGTAGAATTGGTTTAACATTCAAGTCATACCACAACTTAGGGTTCTTACTGAGATTAATTCCAAGATATGTAATCTGGTCTACTACTTTATAGGGAAACAAAGTATTAGATTTTTTTTGTTTATTAAGCCATAAGAGTTCGGTTTTACTAAAATTAACTCTATAACCCGAAAAGGAGCTATATAGCTCTATTATATCCATAAGTTGTGGTATGCTCCGATTGCTATTTCTCAGGAATATCAGAACGTCATCAGCATATAGCAAGATCTTTTCCTCTATATTATTACAAACAATCCCTTGCATCTCTTGACGAATTTTAATGGCTAATGATTCGATGGACAGATTAAACAAGAAGGGTGACAAGGGACACCCTTGTCTTGTACCTCTTTTCAGAGCAATATCTGCAGATTCCACTCCATTCACTGAAATAACAGATATCGGATTTTTGTATATTGCTTTGATATAGTTTAGAAAGGGGCCCGAGAAACCAAACTTAGACAGTGATGTAAAAAGATGATCCCACTGTACCGCATCAAAAGCTTTTTCTGCATCTATGGCTATTAAGGCTGCATCTTCTCCTATCTCTTGGTGTTTATCTGCCAGATCGTTGAAATATTCAATAATAATGCAAGCTTTACGTATATTAACCACAGAACTTCGGTTATTCATAAACCCTACTTGATTTGTATGTATGATATTACCAAAAAATTTTTTTAATCTTTCCGCGACAATTATTGCTAAGATCTTATAGTCCACATTTAGTAGGGAAATAGGTCTATATGCGTCTGGCTTCTCAGGGTCCCTTCCTTTTTTATATATCAGAATTGTATTTGCTTTAGTGAAGTTCTTTGACATGCTAGGATTCTCAGAGTAATACCAATTATATAATTTGGTCAAATATGGTGCAATTTCTTTTTTTAAAATTTTATAGAACTCGGCTGGCAGATGATCCGGCCCGGGTGCTTTATTTAATTTAATCTTATTAATTGTTGTTTCTACTTCTTCTATCGTAATAGGCTGATTAATTGTATTAGCTTCTTCCAGTGTTATTTTAGGAGTAGTTATTGAATCCCAGAACCGCCTTTTATTTGAGCTGTCTAGCTCAGCTGCCCCATAAAATTTGCTGTATATTTGGTAAAAGATCTCGTTTATTTCTAACGGGTCATGTATGTATGTATCTTCCACTTTTATTGCCGGTATTATATTAGTTTTTTTTTCAGATTTAACTACTTTCGCTAGGAGACTACCTGTTTTATTACCAAATTTCATAAACTTAGCTTTATTTTTAAGATCTTCTCTAGTAGTTTCTTGTATATAAAATGTGTCCCTTTCTTGTTTTGCCTGGGTATACCTGGACCAGTTTTTTTTTGTAGTGTTTGATAAGTATCTATTATAAGAGTTTATAGCTTGATTCGTTAATTGTTCTTCCCTTCTCTTTCTTTTCTTTTTAAATATGGCCATATAGCTTATTATTTCTCCCCTTAACACTGATTTAGCTGTTTCCCACAGTATTTCTATCCTATCTAGATATTCTCTGTTCAAATTTATAAGAATATTGAATTTTTCTCTTAGCATAGCTACAAAAGATGCATTTTTCAGCATATATTTCGGGAAATTAAAGAAGTTTCTTTTAGGAGCTCTAGTTAATATTTCCTCTAGGGTAAGTTCTAGTGTAATAGGAGCGTGATCAGATATGATCACATCTTTTATATCTGCCTTTGGGTTAGCCAACAATAAAGACTCGGATATCAGGAAAAAATCAATCCTAGATAGTGATTCTAGTGATTTTGATAAGCATGTAAATCTTTTTAAATCTGGATATTGGAGTCTCCAAATATCATGGACTTTGAGTGATTTTTTAAATGTATGCAGGATTCTCATTTCCTTCGATATTCTAGAATCCTTTTTCCTACCTTTTGTGCTTTTCCTATCTAGTGGGAATCTAGGTGTTAAATTAAAGTCACCCGCAATTATTAAATTTTTTTCATTATGCTTTAGCATTAATACCTGCAATTTATTCCAAAATTCCGGGTCCAGATTATTTGGACCATAGACATTACATAAAGTATAAATCTTTTTTTTTATTTCTATTTCAATAATAATATAGCGTGCATTGTCATCTTTTTTAACTTCAAGAATTTTATATTCTAGATTCTTGCCAAGTAATATAGCTACACCCTTTTTCCTTTCTAGACATGGAGTGGCGACTACTTCTTTTACCCAACTAACTTTTAATTTAGCTAATTCTGTTGCCGACAACCTGACTTCCTGGAGAAAGGCAATATCAGTATTTAATTTTTTAAGATGCTTTAAGATTGTCTTTCTTTTAATAGGGGAAACAATACCACCAACATTCCAAGATGTAAGACCTAGTAAATTCCTAATTTTATTCTATGCAAGCAACCAACCACAAAATTTCCAACACGACTAGACATATCTTTAACTTTATGAAAGGCTGATAAGAAGACAAAGGGAAAAAAAAAAAAAAAAAAAAAAAAAAAAAAAAAGAGTATAAATCAAAACCAATTAAAATTTTAACGCTGTTCTCCTTTATGTCATAAATCCTGACAAACTGTGACATAATACTGTTTAGCTTCTTCGTTATTCTGAAAAGATTTAAAGCCATCCCTACCTCCTACTTTTAAGATGGCAGGATAAACTACAAATGCCTGTAGCCCCTTTTGAATGAATTGCGAGCACATTTGTGACATTATTTTCCTTTTGTTCGAGGTTTCCATTGAAAAGTCTTGAAAGATAAGGACTTTCCTGTCATCCAGCAGGAGAGGTTCTGTAAGTTTTTTAAAGTATTTTAAGATTTCAGTTTTGTCCTTATAGTTCAAGAATTTTGCAATCACTGGCCTATTGCGGGATCTACCCATAGGGTCTTCATCCGAGTATTGCTTACTTGAACCCAATCTATGTATCCGCTCAGCTATGATTTCTAATCCTTCCCTTTGCATGCCCAGTTTCCTTGGTATTTCTTTGGTAATGAGTGTTTCTAACTCTCTATTTACATATTTTTCAGATATACCTATGAACCTTAGATTATTTCTTCTTGATCTGTCTTCAGCAACATCTGCTCTGACTTGTAATTTTACAATCTGTCCGGTTAACTCTTCTATCCTATTACTTTTAATAGTCAGTTGATCCTCTAGGTTCGATATTCTATTTTCTATTTCTCCTATTCTTGCGTTAAAATGTTTTAGCTCATTTGATACCGATGATATTTCTAGTCTGAGATTATCAAACTGTGGCATCAATAAAGCAGAAATTTGAGTTATTAACATTTGTGTATCTATGTTAACATTAGGTGTGTTCACACTATCTAAATTCTCTTGTGTGGGATCGATTGTATTCTTGTTCTTATTTCTTTCCCTGGTTTTGGCTGACATCACAGCTGGGGACTTATCTTTTGAATTCTGGATAAACTTATCCATTAATAATCACTTGTTGTAGATAATTTTTCTTCTTCCTTTCTTCCCTTCCCAAAAAAAAAAAAAAAAAAAAAAAAAAAAAGGAAAAAACCAAAGAGGAGGGGGAAAATATGTGAGTAAAACTAATGTGGAGAAGTGTTAATAGTGAATATGAGCCACTTGGGCCGGTGTAAATCTAAGTGATCAGGGACTAAACCAAAGTCTACAAAGAGAATAAAAAATAAAAATAAAAAGTGTGAGATGGTGTCTTAAGTCAAAAGTGAGTAACTAGTGTAGGAGTGTATGAGTGTATGAGTGAAGAGAAAAAAAAAAAAAAAAAAGAGAGGGAAATCTATATATCAAGTACCCAACAAGGGATAGATTATAATGTTAAGCGCTATACAGTTTTCTAAGCTAAATTATTTCTTTGAGTTTAACTTCTTAACTACTTTTAAACGTTATAAAGCCTTCAATCTTAAACAATTAAGAAAATAAAGAATAAGAGAACAAAACAAAAACAGAGTTCAATTTACTTCACACTCTTCTATTTTATCAATCTAGCCTATCAAGCCTTCCAAGAAAAAAACCAACTTGAACCAACTACCAGATTTTTCACTGCTATCCCTAGATCCTGTTCACAACACAAGCCCACTGGATCAGAGTCCCAGACTTATACCCTAGCCACACTGTACATTCTTCACAAAGGTGAAACCATGGGTATTTTTGCCACATATAACAAAACTCTAAAACTTAATCAAATACAGCACAGTTGGTCCTGTGTTAATATATCTTTGTCAGAAGAACATAACAGTCTTTCCAAGTGTCACCAACTACCTAGTTCTTCACTGGGGTCAGCATTTTCATCACCATACAGTCCACTTGCATGCTAATCCCAGACTTGCACACCAGGCTTTCAGATTATTCTTCCTGTTAGTATAGTGAAACTTTTAATCAGACTGTTATCACAACCAAGATCCGTGGCTACTATCAGTCCAAATATCAGCTAGTACCAGTTTCTTCACTGGGAGCTTCAGGCCTCAAGCATAGCACAAGATTCTTACATATCTATCCCAGACTTACACACTAGGCACACAGTATATTCTTCAGAATAGTGTATTATGATGTATTGCAGTTAAGTCCCCTCAATTCACTGGGTTCAGCATTTTTAACACAATACAGTCCACTTGCATGCTAGTCCCAAACTTCCACAACAGGCTTTCAGATTTTTCTTCCTGTTAGTATAGTAAAACTATTAACCAGATTATTATCACAACCAAGATCCGTGACTACTATCAGTCCAAATACCAGCTAGTACCAGTTTCTTCACTGGGAGCTTCAGGCCTCAAGCAAGGCACAAGATTCTTACATACTTATCCCAGACTTACACACTAGGCACACAGTATATTCTTCAGAATAGTGTATTATGGTGAATTACAGTTAAGTCCCCTCAAACTCAGGCTTTGCTTAGTGCCTAAGAGGTTACACTTTTGTGTGTATTATATTTCTGAGCTAGACAATTAGCCCCCGGAATTCCTTTTCCTAGTATATCTGTACTCCTTCACTTTATTTTCCTTTTCCTTTTTTCCTTTCAACAGCGCAATGAGTTCAAGATGTGTAAGTGTAGAGTTTGTTGAAGCAGATTTGTGTGTAACAGTTTTCTTCACTGGGGCAAAATATAACACCTTCCTATAGGGGCAAGAAAACAGCCTGTTGGATTCCAGAAGCCTGAGTCCGTGACTCACTTTATGTAATCACACCGATATGGGCCATCACTATAACTTCCCCCTATAGATTACCAAGACCAGGGCTCACGTTCCAGCTGAGTTCTTTGTCTTAGATGTTTTTTCCCAACCAGCAATAACAATATTTAGACCAATAAAACAGATAAATACCTCCGGCCTTTAATGTTCTCTCAATTGCTATCAGATATCAATCACAGATTTCCCTGCTCCCAGACTAATAAAACTGTACACATCCTATTCGTATCTTCATAGTCAAAGAAGAAAATTAACCTTTCAGCGGCTTTTACAACACATAGTCTGATGTGTGAGTACTTATCTGAGAGGATGGCTTTATCTTCTGTTGTCATCAGTCTTGTAGCACCATGTCCATGTTCATGGGCATTTTCCTGAGCAGCGTTGCTCCTGCCAAGGAGCTTTACTGGCTGAGGGATATGTTCGGCGGAGTGCCTTTGTTGTCTCTGTGTCACGTACCCGCTGATCGTAGCCTGCCACGGCTTCACGATGGCCGGTGAAAAGCGCTTCCACTCTGGTACTCTTTGCTCGGCTCTCTTGGGCCTGGAGCCTGTGACTGGCGGTTAGCGTATAGACGAAGCATACACGGAGCAAACGCTAGCTGCGCGCCACTCCGATGTTACCGCCCACCGGAACTTCCCTCCGGGACCGTGGGTTTTCAAATGACACCCTGGTAGTGCCGCCGCTCCCCCGGGAACACCCCGAAAACACCTCTTCTGTGTACTGGGACTCTGTGAGACTGTGGCTGCTATGGCTGACACCAGCCTGTCTAGAGGGGCGGGAATTGCGGGAGATTTGGGAGTGAGATAAGACCCTGTGTTTGTGTATAAAAGGAGTGTGTGTTTCCTAATAAAATCAGTTCTTGTTTTCACCTGAATGCTAGTCTGTCTAGTTAATTTGGGTGGGGATTGCTATAATCACTTTCCTCGCTACATAGCGGCTTGTTCCCGGCTCTAGGTGTCAGAAGGAACCGTTTGGCAGAGCTACCTAGTCGGGGTAGACAGAGTCCGCCACTTTCTCTGCTACATAGCGACCTGTTGTCAGGGAGAGGAAGGACCCTCTGGCAGAGCTACCCAGTTGGGGGAACCAGAGTCTGCCACAGGGTGGAAGCCTGAATACTGGTGTTGTCGGGTATCAGGCAGGGCTACTGGCTGTAATCACTTGGCGGCTACACAGCTGCAGTCGGCAGGGAGGAAGCAGGACCCTTTGGACGGAGCTACCCAGTCGGGGTATCCGTCACAAGCGAAAATGTATTTTGTAATTTATTTATTTGTTTTGTGACTTTTTTGTTTCCCAAAACAGTTAACCAGGGCTCTGATGACGCAGTAATCATTCTAGCGTACTTTCAACTTGTAATACGAGCAGATGCCAGCAAATAGCCGAGATAAAATTCCTTATCGCTCATGTATAAATGTTAACGTGCCCCTCGTAATCTGGCCCTAAATGTATCTAAAATAAATGTTTCACCCACGGGCTGCATCCCTGCATTTGCACGTGCGTCTTCACAGCTCATTAAAATATGCAATTCATCTGCGTACACTATTGCACATTTTCATAGTCATTGCTGCTGCCACTTCTCAACTGGGTATTTATCACTAATAATAATTAGTTGGTTCTGTCTTTAATGCTGTAATTTCCCTTTAAATTTTTCCATGTAAAAATAAATATTACAAAGCTGTTTCTCTGCTGGTCTTTCACATGTATTATAGAAGGTTCAAGTACAATGCCCCTTTAACTCAAAATATACAGACAGGACATACAGATGAGCAGATCATATAGTGCTATGTGATTTATTTTATGCTCCTAAATACTCCTAATACTGATGTATCTGCAGCTGATCAGATGACAATAGTAATGATTACACTTTGGCAGATATAAATGACAGCAGCTGTATAGGGCTTGGGTGTCATGTGATCAGGATAACTAAACACTAGGCAGTATCAGGCTATATAGTGTGTGAGTGAGGTGACACCCTGACTGGTGATATAATGTACAGCACTTACAGACAATAAGCTATAAAATCAGGCAATACCCCATAAACAAAAGACACGTCACACACGTGCACTTACCTTCACTGTCACACACGTGCACTTACCTTCACTGTCACACACGTGCACTTACCTTCACTTACCTTCATTGTCACACACGTGCACTTACCTTCACTGTCACACACGTGCACTTACCTTCATTGTCACGGTCACACAATTCCTGCATTGGAGCTTCCAGCTGACACGTTACACTCAGATCTTCTGTTTTAACATCTACGTCAGTATTAATGTCACCTGTCAGAACATTTATTGCAGACAATATTTCATTTCACCCCAAATGCAACTAATGTTTAACACAGTAATGGGTAATTGCCATACACTTAAAGGGATAGTCTACTTGAAAGTTGTTATTGTTTAAAACAATAGACAATGGGCATATTTATCAAGCTCCGTATGGAGCTTGATGCCCCGTGTTTCTGGCGAGCCTGCAGGCTCGCCAGAAACAGCAGTTATGAAGCAGCGGTCACAAAGACCACTGCTCCATAACCTGTCTGCCTGCTCTGAGCAGGCGGACAGACATTGCCGGAAATCAACCCGATCGAGTACGATCGGGTTGATTAACACCCCCCTTTCGGCGACCCATTGGCCGCGAGTCTGCAGGGGGCGGTGTTGCACCAGCAGCTCTTGTGAGCTGCTCGTGCAATGCTGAATACGGCGAGCGTATTGCTCGCCTTATTCAGCGAGGTCTGGCGGACCTGATCCGCGCTGTCGGATCAGGTCCGCCAGACTTTCATAAATAGGGGCCAATGCCTTTATTACCCATAACAAACACAACTATATTAATACACTTTTTACCTCTGTGATCACCTTGTATCTAAGTCTATGTAGATTGCCCCCCTTATCTCAATTTATTTCACAATCTTGCATTTCAACCAATTAGTGCTGTTCATGCAGAATTATTATCATTCTACACGGGAGTGAGCACAATGTTATCCATATGATACACATGAACTAGCACTGTATGGCTGTAAAAAGCTAATAAAAGGCACCAAGATAAGAGGGGCTTAGAAACAGGTAAACTGAGGTTATAAAGTATATTAATATAACAATGTTATCCATATGACACACATGAACTAGCACTGTATGGCTGTAAAAGGCACAAAGATAAGAGGTGGCCTGCAGGGGCTTAGTAACAGGTAAATTGAGGTTATAAAGTATATTAATATAACAATGTTATCCATATGACTCACATGAACTAGCACTCTATGGCTGTAAAAGGCTAATAAAAGGCACCGAGATAAGAGGTGGCCAGCAGGGGCTTAGAAACAGGTAAACTGAGGTTATAAAGTATATTAATATAACAATGTTGGTTATGCAAAGCTGGGGAATGGGTAGTAAAGTCGTTATCTATCTTTTTGAACAAAAATAAAAAGAAAGTAGATTGTCCCTTTAATATTTGGTGCATATTGAGGTTGATCAATAACATCAAAAATGTAATTTTATTAGATTTGTACGTTCAGATGTTCCGTTAAATATTTCAAATATATTGCAAATTTGAAGGTACGAGTATGAAGCATAAACACCCAAAACATATTTCAGAACTGAAAGGAACATTCCAGCCAAAATTAGAATCCACATGGGTGCATTTCAGTTTTGAATAGAAGAATCTTTGTAATATAGATGTACAGGTAAACCTCACTTTACAGCGCTTCGCTAATACAGCGCTTTGTGGAGCTAAAGGTTCAACCTTAAAGGATTTTAAAAAAGTGCTGTAATCTTCGTGAGATTGCGAGGAAAGTGACTGGCACCATTTTGTTATGCACAGTTCCCTCTGTTTACAGCATCACAGTGCAATCTGTGTCTCAGTGTTATAGTCTGGCAAATTGTACTACAGTAATTGTCACTATTTTACAGGTACAGTATTTATTAAATACTGTGCTGTGCTAGTGTTAAACTAAACGTAGCGCGATTGCACCCCTAATAAATGTTAGTTCAAACATATTTTCAAGTTTTTAAACGCACTGGCAAGTACAGCGGGGCTCCGGTCCCTAACCCGCTGTATGAGCGAGGTACACGTGTATTAGCTATAGCTTTTATTAGAAGCAATTTTGCTGTTTCAAATGTGTATTTAAAAGGGACACTAACCCCAAATTGTTTCTTTCATGATTTAGATAGAGCGTGCAATTTTAAACCACTTTCTAATTTACTCATATTATCAATGTGTCTTCATTCTCTTGCTATCTTTATTTGAAAAGCAAGAATGTAAGTTTAGAAGCCGGCCCATTTTTGGTTCACAACCTGGGTTGTGCTTAGGGATTGTTGGCTAAATGCACTCACCAATACACGAGTGCTGTCCAGTGACCTGAACCAAAAATGATCTGGCTCCTTAGCTTAGATGCCTTCTTTTTCAAATAAAGATAGCAAGAGAACAAAGAAAAATTGATAATAGGAATAAATTAGAAAGTTACTTAAAATTGCATGCTCTATCTATCTGAATCATTAAAGAAAAAAACTGGGTTTAGCATCCCTTTAAGTATGCACCGTGCACCAGCATTTCAAACACAGCACTTGTTCAGAGAACCTAAAGGTGGTTTTACCATCTGGTAATGACTCAATTTGTTAATTGCTGACATGATACAAGCCCCGCAGGCGCCCTGAGCAGCTGCTGTATTTAAAATGCTGGTGCACTAAGAATATCTAGCTATGCTTCACATGCACGAGCAGAGACAAATGCTAACAAAACAGTGATAACTTTTACTATAGGTAATTTTGCCAATACATTTATATTGCTAATATGTTTCTATTCAAAGATGTAATTAATTTATGTGCTTTTAAATTTTCACCGGAATGTCCCTTCAAAATTTACATATAACAGTCTGTAGATTAAATAATGTTCCACTACTGTCATCGTATTAAAAGGATATTTACAGTATATTGCAAAGTACCAGATGCCAATTTATTCCTATATTTAATATTTATTAATGGCCTAAATGTCTGAGTTCACAATAAAAAGTAAATTTATGCTTACCTGATAAATTAATTTCTTCTATGGTACGACGAGTCCACGCATTCATCCTTTACTTGTGGGATATTATCCTCCTGCTAACAGGAAGTGGCAAAGAGCACCACAGCAGAGCTGTCTATATAGCTCCTCCCATAGCTCCACTCCCCAGTCATTCGACCGAAGGTACAGGAAGAAAAAGGAGAAACTAAAAGGTGCAGAGGTGACTGAAGTTTAAAATAAAAAAATATAATCTGTCTTAAAATGACAGGGCGGGCCGTGGACTCGTCGTACCATAGAAGAAATTAATTTATCAGGTAAGCATAAATTTACTTTTCTTCTATAAGGTACGACGAGTCCACGGATTCATCCTTTACTTGTGGGATACAATACCAAAGCTACAGGACACGGATGAACGGGAGGGACAAGACAGATGGTTAAACAGAAGGCACCACTGCTTGAAGAACTTTTCTCCCAAAAACAGCCTCCGAAGAAGCAAAAGTATCAAATTTGTAAAATTTGGAAAAGGTATGAAGCGAAGACCAAGTCGCAGCCTTACAAATCTGTTCAACAGAAGCATCGTTTTTAAAAGCCCATGTGGAAGCCACCGCTCTAGTAGAGTGAGATGTAATCCTTTCAGGAGGCTGCTGTCCAGCAGTCTCGTATGCCAAACGGATGATGCTTTTCAGCCAAAAAGAAAGAGAGGTAGCCGTAGCTTTTTGACCTCTACGTTTTCCAGAATAGACAACAAACAAAGAAGATGTTTGACAGAAATCCTTGGACGTGGTTCGTGCTTTGAAGTTTTACTTGCAAGCAACCAAGTTGTGCAACAGACGCTCCTTCTTAGAGGAAGGATTAGGACACAGAGAAGGAAAAACAATTTCTTGATTGATAATCCTATTAATAACAACCTTAGGAAGGAATTCAGGTCTGGTACGCAAAACCACCTTATCAGCATGGAAAACAAGATAAGGCGAGTCGCATTGCAACGCAGATAGTTCAGAAACTCTTCGAGCCGAAGAGATAGCAACTAAAAACAGAACTTTCCAAGATAGCAGCTTAATATCTATTGAATGCATAGGTTCAAATGGAACCCCTTGAAGAAGTTTAAGAACTAAATTCAGACTCCATGGTGGAGCATCAGGTTTAAACACAGGCTTGATTCTAACTAAAGCCTGAAAGAACGACTGAACGTCTGGAACATCTGCCAGACGCTTGTGCAGAAGAATTGATAAAGCAGATATCTGTCCCTTTAAGGAACTAGCTGATAGCCCCTTCTCCAATCCTTCTTGAAGAAAGGACAAAATCCTAGGAATCCTGATCTTACTCCATGAGTAGCCTCTGGATTCACAACAAAAAAGATATTTACGCCATATCTTATGATAAATTTTCCTAGTGACAGGCTTTCGAGCCTGAATCAAGGTATCTATGACCGACTCAGAGAAACCCCGCTTGGATAAAATCAAGCGTTCAATCTCCAAGCAGTCAGCCGCAGAGAAACTAGATTTGGATGCTGGAACGGACCTTGAATCAGAAGGTCCTGTCTCAGTGGCAGAGTACATGGTGGAAGAGATGACATGTTCACCAGGTCTGCATACCAAGTCCTGCGTGGCCACGCAGGTGCTATCAAAATCACCGAAGCTCTCTCCTGTTTGATTCTGGCAATCAAACGAGGAAGGAGAGGAAATGGTGGAAACACGTAAGCCAGGTTGAACGACCAGAGTACTGCTAGAGCATCTATCAGTACTACCTGAGGATCCCTTGACCTGGACCAAAAACAAGGAAGTTTGGGGTTCTGACGAGACTCCATCAGATCCAATTCTGGTGTGCCCCATTGCTGAATCAATTGTGCAAACACCTCCCGATGGAGTTCCCACTCCCCCGGATGAAAAGTCTGACGACTTAGAATATCCGCTTCCCAGTTCTCCACTCCTGGGATATAGATTGCCGATAGATGGCAAGAGTGAGTCTCTGGGGCTTGAACCTTTGGTATTTTGTGCTGGATACTGCTGGACTTTACTAAGAGTGAGTCTCTGGCCATTGAATTATTTTGGTAACCTCTATCATCGCTAGAGAACTCTTTGTTCCCCCTGATGATTGATATATGCTACAGTCGTGATATTGTCTGACTGGAATCTTATGAATCTGGCCAAAACCAGCTGAGGCCACACCTGAAGCGCGTTGAATATTGCTCTCAGTTCTAGAATATTTATCGGGAGGAGAGCCTCCTCCTGAGTCCACAAACCCTGTGCTTTCAGGGAATTCCAGACTGCACCCCAGCCCAATAGGCTGGCGTCCGTCGTCACTATGACCCATGCTGGCCTGCGGAAACACATTCCCTTGGACAGATGATCCTGTGGCAACCACCAAAGAAGAGAGGAGATAAATCTGCATAATCCCCATTCCACTGTTTGAGCATGCATAGTTGCAGTGGTCTGAGATGCAAGCGAGCAAACAGAACTATGTCCATTGCCGCTACCATCAGTCCGATTACCTCCATACACTGAGCCACCGACGGCCGAGGAATGGAATGAAGAGCTCGGCAGGTGGTTAAAATCTTTGATTTCCTGACCTCCGTCAGAAAATTTTTCATGTCCACCGAATCTATCAGAGTTCCCACGAATGGAACTCTTGTGAGAGGGATAAGTTAACTCTTTTTAACGTTCACCTTCCACCCGTGAGATCTTAGAAAAGCCAACACGATGTCCATGTGAGATTTGGCTAGTTGGTAAGTCGACGCCTGAATTAAGATATCGGCCAGATAAGGCGCCACTGCTATGCCCCACGGCCTCAGAACCGCCAGAAGGGACCCTAGCACCTTTGTGAAAATTCTGGGAGCTGTGGCCAACCCGAAGGGAAGAGCCACAAACTGGTAATGCTTGTCCAGAAAGGCGAACCTGAGTAACTGTTGATGACCTTTGTGGATAGGGATGTGTATGCAGCAGGGGAAGAGGTAAAGGTACCACCTTTGAAGTTTCGAAAGGAACGAAATTTATTTTGTTTGGTCAGGGCATGGCCTTTCCCTCCAGTGACGTATGAAATGATCTCTTTCAGTTCAGGCCCAAATAGGGTCTTACCCTTGAAAGGGATAGCTAAAAGCTTAGATTTTGATGACACATCAGCAGACCAGGACTTAAGCCATAACGCTCTAAAATGGCAAAATCTGAATTCTTTGCCGCTAATTTAGCCAGTTGAAAAGCGGCATCTGTAATGAAAGAATTAGCTAACTTGGGAGCCATAATTCTATCCAGAATATCATCTAATGGGGTCTCAACCTGAAGAGCCTCCTCCAGAGCTTGGAAACAAAAAGCAGCTGCCGTAGTTACGGGAACAATGCACGCTATAGGTTGTAGAAGAAAACCCTGATGAATAAACAATTTCTTTAAAAGACCCTCTAATTTTTTATCCATAGGATCATTGAAAGCACTACTTTCCTCAATAGGTATAGTTGTACGCTTAGCCAGGGTAGAAATAGCTCCCTCCACCTTAGGGACCGCCTGCCACGAGTCCCGCATGGTGTCTGATATCGGAAACATTTTATTAAAATTAGGAGGGGGAGCGAACGGAATACCTGGTCTATCCCACTCCTTAGTAACAATGTCCGAAATCCTCTTAGGGACCGGAAAAACATCAGTGTAAGCAGGAACCTCTAGAAATCTGTCCATTTTACACAATTTATCTGGAACGACAATAGGGTCACAATCATCACAAAACCTCCCTGAGCAATAAGCGTAGGTGTTCTAGTTTAAATTTAAAAACCGTCATATCTGAGTCTGTCTGAGGGAACATCTTTCCTGAATCAGAAATCTCTCCCCATGACAGCAAATCCCTCACCCCCAACTCAGAACATTGTGAGGGTACATCGTATATGGCTAATAAAGCGTCAGAGGGCTCAGCATTTGTTCTCACACCAGAACTACTGCGCTTCCCCTGCAACCCAGGCAGCTTAGATAAAACCTCTGTGAGGGTAGTATTCATAACTGCGGCCATATTTTGCAGGGTGAAAGAATTAGACACCCTAGAAGTACTTGACGTCGCTTGTGCGGGCGTTAATGGTTGTGACACATGGGGAGAATTAGATGGCATAACCTGATTCCCTTCTGACTGAGAATCCTCCTGCGACATAGTTTTAGTAGCTAAAATATGTTCTTTACAATTTATTGACCTTTCAGTGCATGAGGGACACTTTCTAAGTGGGGGTTCCACAATGGCTTCTAAACATATTGAACAATGACTTTCCTCAATGTCAGACATGTTGAACAGGCTAGTAATGACTACAAACAAGCATGAAAACACTTTATTTAGTGAAAAAAACAACAATCTTAAAAAACGGTACTGCGCCTTTAAGAGAAAAAAAGCATACACGTTCTGCAAAACTGCTTTAAAATGCACCAAATTTTTAAAATTTTTGATAGCAGGCTCAATATGTGTAGTTAAGTTTGCCCCACAAGAAAATTTAACATTTAACCCTTTATTGTGCGAACCGGATTGAATTAAGGCCTAAATCCGGAAAAAACACCCAACACCTTGCCACTGCCCTGCTGTGGCGCCTACCTGCCCTCAGGGATTGTAAATATGGGGTTAAAGCTTTGATTTGGCCCAAAACATCCACAAGGGCCCTCAGGAGTTGGAGTTTGCTGCTTGCTGAGTGAAAACAACTGCGCATCTGAGGCGCGAATATAGGCCCCGCCCATCTCACTTGATGTCTCTACAGCCTCAAAGAACCGCACCAGAGCGGTTTTAAACTAGCCATGTGAGTTCTGAGACCCAAAAAAACATAATTTATGCTTACCTGATAAATTTATTTCTCTTGTAGTGTATCCAGTCCACGGATCATCCATTACTTATGGGATATTCTCCTTCAAAACAGGAAGTTGCAAGAGGATCACCCACAGCAGAGCTGCTATATAGCTCCTCCCCTCACTGCCATATCCAGTCATTCGACCGAAACAAGACAAGAAAGGAGAAACCATAGGGTGCAGTGGTGACTGTAGTTTAATTAAAATTTAGACCTGCCTTAAAAGGACAGGGCGGGCTGTGGACTGGATACACTACAAGAGAAATAAATTTATCAGGTAAGCATAAATTATGTTTTCTCTTGTTAAGTGTATCCAGTCCACGGATCATCCATTACTTATGGGATACCAATACCAAAGCTAAAGTACATTTATGATGGGAGGGACAAGGCAGGATTAAACGGAAGGAACCACTGCCTGAAGAACCTGTCTCCCAAAAACAGCCTCCGAAGAAGCAAAAGTATCAAATTTGTAAAATTTTGAAAAGGTGTGAAGAGAAGACCAAGTCGCAGCCTTGCAAATCTGTTCAACAGAGGCCTCATTTTTAAAGGCCCAGGTGGAAGCCACAGCTCTAGTAGAATGAGCTGTAATCCTTTCAGGGGGCTGCTGTCCAGCAGTCTCATAGGCTAAGCGAATTATGCTCCGAAGCCAAAAGGAAAGAGAGGTTGCCGAAGCTTTTTGACCTCTCCTCTGTCCAGAGTAAACGACAAACAGGGAAGATGTTTGGCGAAAATCTTTAGTAGCTTGTAAGTAAAACTTCAAGGCACGGACTACGTCCAGATTATGTAAGAGACGTTCCTTCTTCGAAGAAGGATTAGGACACAATGATGGAACAACAATCTCTTGATTGATATTCTTGTTAGAAACCACCTTAGGTAAAAACCCAGGTTTGGTACGCAGAACTACCTTATCTGCATGAAAAATCAGATAGGGAGAATCACATTGTAAGGCAGATAGCTCAGAGACTCTTCGAGCCGAGGAAATAGCCATCAAAAACAGAACTTTCCAAGATAAAAGTTTAATATCAATGGAATGAAGGGGTTCAAACGGAACTCCTTGAAGAACTTTAAGAACCAAGTTTAAGCTCCACGGGGGAGCAACAGTTTTAAACACAGGCTTAATTCTAACCAAAGCCTGACAAAAAGCCTGGACGTCTGGAACCTCTGCCAGACGCGTGTGCAAAAGAATAAACAGAGCAGAAATCTGTCCTTTTAAAGAACTAGCTGATAATCCTTTGTCCAAACCCTCTTGGAGAAAGGACAATATCCTAGGAATCCTAACCTTACTCCATGAGTAATTCTTGGATTCACACCAATAAAGATATTTACGCCATATCTTATGGTAGATTTTCCTGGTGACAGGCTTTCGTGCCTGTATTAAGGTATCAATGACTGACTCGGAGAAGCCACGCCTTGATAGGATCAAGCGTTCAATCTCCATGCAGTCAGTCTCAGAGAAATTAGATTTGGATGATTGAAAGGACCTTGTATTAGAAGGTCCTGCCTCAGAGGCAGAGTCCATGGTGGAAAGGATGACATGTCCACTAGGTCTGCATACCAGGTCCTGCGTGGCCACGCAGGCGCTATCAGAATCACCGATGCTCTCTCCTGCTTGATTTTGGCAATCAGTCGAGGGAGCAGAGGAAACGGTGGAAACACATAAGCCAGGTTGAAGAACCAAGGAGCTGCTAGAGCATCTATCAGCGTCGCTCCCGGGTCCCTGGACCTGGATACGTAACAAGGAAGCTTGGCGTTCTGGCGAGACGCCATGAGATCCAGTTCTGGTTTGCCCCAACGATGGATCAGTTGAGCAAACACCTCCGGATGGAGTTCCCACTCCCCCGGATGAAAAGTCTGACGACTTAGAAAATCCGCCTCCCAGTTCTCTACGCCTGGGATGTGGATCGCTGACAGATGGCAAGAGTGAGACTCTGCCCAGCGAATTATCTTTAAGACTTCTAACATCGCTAGGGAACTCCTGGTTCCCCCTTGATGGTTGATGTAAGCCACAGTCGTGATGTTGTCCGACTGAAATCTGATGAACCTCAGGGTTGCTAACTGAGGCCAAGCTAGAAGAGCATTGAATATTGCTCTTAACTCCAGAATATTTATTGGGAGGAGTTTCTCCTCCTGAGTCCACGATTCCTGAGCCTTCAGGGAGTTCCAGACTGCGCCCCAACCTAGAAGGCTGGCATCTGTTGTTACAATCGTCCAATCTGGCCTGCGAAAGGTCATACCCATGGACAGATGGACCCGAGATAGCCACCAGAGAAGAGAATCTCTGGTCTCTTGATCCAGATTTAGTAGAGGGGACAAATCTGAGTAATCCCCATTCCACTGACTTAGAATGCATAATTGCAGCGGTCTGAGATGCAGGCGCGCAAATGGCACTATGTCCATTGCCGCTACCATTAAGCCGATTACTTCCATGCACTGAGCCACTGACGGACGTGGAATGGAATGAAGGACACGGCAAGCATTTAGAAGTTTTGATGACCTGGACTCCGTCAGGTAAATTTTCATCTCTACAGAATCTATAAGAGTCCCTAGGAAGGTGACTCTTGTGAGTGGGGATAGAGAACTCTTTTCCACGTTCACTTTCCACCCATGCGACCTCAGAAATGCCAGAACTATCTCTGTATGAGACTTGGCAATTTGAAAGCTTGACGCCTGTATCAGGATGTTGTCTAGATACGGAGCCACCGCTATGCCTCGCGGTCTTAGAACTGCCAGAAGTGAGCCCAGAACCTTTGTAAAGATTCTCGGGGCTGTGGCCAACCCGAAGGGAAGAGCTACAAATTATTAATGCCTGTCTAGAAAGGCAAACCTTAGGAACCGATGATGATCTTTGTGAATCGGTATGTGAAGGTAGGCATCCTTTAAGTCCACTGTGGTCATGTACTGACCCTCTTGGATCATGGGTAGGATGGTCCGAATAGTTTCCATTTTGAATGATGGAACTCTGAGGAATTTGTTTAAGATCTTTAGATCCAAGATTGGTCTGAAGGTTCCCTCTTTCTTGGGAACCACAAACAGATTTGAATAAAACCCCTGTCCCTGTTCCGTCCGCGGAACTGGATGGATCACTCCCATTACTAGGAGGTCTTGCACACAGCTTAGGAATGCCTCTTTCTTTATCTGGTTTGCTGATAACCTTGAAAGATGAAATCTCCCTTGTGGAGGAGAAGCTTTGAAGTCCAGAAGATATCCCTGAGATATGATCTCCAACGCCCAGGGATCCTGAACATCTCTTGCCCACGCCTGGGCGAAGAGAGAAAGTCTGCCCCCCACAAGATCCGTTTCCGGATAGGGGGCCGTTTCTTCATGCTGTCTTGGGGGCAGCAGCAGGTTTTCTGGCCTGCTTGCCCTTGTTCCAGGACTCCTAACCCCAGAGCTATCGCGCTTGCCTCTTAATTCAGGCAATCTAGATAATACCTCTGACAGGGTATTATTCATGATTGCAGCCATGTCCTGCAAGGTAATCGCTATGGGCGTCCCTGATGTAATTGGCGCCATATTAGCGTGCGTCCCCTGAGCGGGAGGCGAAGGGTCTGACACGTGGGGAGAGTTAGTCGGCATAACTTCCCCCTCGACAGAACCCTCTGGTGATAATTCTTTTATAGATAAAGACTGATCTTTACTGTTTAAGGTGAAATCAATACATTTAGTACACATTCTCCTATGGGGCTCCACCATGGCTTTCAAACATAATGAACAAGTAGGTTCCTCTGTATCAGACATGTTTAAACAGACTAGCAATGAGACTAGCAAGCTTGGAAAACACTTAAAACAAGTTTACAAGCAATATAAAAAACGTTACTGCGCCTTTAAGAAACACAAATTCTGTCCAAATTTGAAATAACAGTGAAAAAAGGCAGTTACACTAACGAAATTTTTACAGTGTATGTAACAAGTCAGCAGAGCATTGCACCCACTTGCAAATGGATGATTAACCCCTTAATAACAAAAACAGAATAATAAATGACAAAAACGTTTTTTAAACACAGTTACAACAACTGCCACAGTCTACTGTGATTGTTACCCTCCTCAAACACGACTTTGAAGCCATTTGAGCCCTTCAGAGATGTCCTGTATCATGCAGAGGGAAGCTGAATGTCTCTGTCAGTATTTTTATCTGCACAGAAAAGCACTAAAAAAGGCCCCTCCCACTCATATTACAACAGTGGAAAGCCTCCAGGAACTGTTTCTAGGCAAAATTCAAGCCAGCCATTTGGCAAAAAACTAGGCCCCAATAAGTTTTATCACCAAACATATATAAAAAACGATTAAACATGCTAGCAAACGTTTTAAAATACACTTTAATAAGAGTATGTATCTCTATTAATAAGCCTGATACCAGTCGCTATCACTGCATTTAAGGCTTTACTTACATTACTTCGGTATCAGCAGCATTTTCTAGCAAATTCCATCCCTAGAAAAATATTTTAACTGCACATACCTTATTGCAGGAAAACCTGCACGCTATTCCCCCTCTGAAGTTACCTCACTCCTCAGAATATGTGAGAACAGCAAAGGATCTTAGTTACTTCTGCTAAGATCATAGAAAACGCAGGCAGATTCTTCTTCCAAATACTGCCTGAGATAAACAGTACACTCCGGTACCATTTAAAAACAAACTTTTGATTGAAGAAATAAACTAAGTCTAAAACACCACAGTCCTCTTACGACCTCCATCTTAGTTGAGAGTTGCAAGAGAATGACTGGGTATGGCAGTGAGTGGAGGAGCTATATAGCAGCTCTGCTGTGGGTGATCCTCTTGCAACTTCCTGTTGGGAAGGAGAATATCCCATAAGTAATGGATGATCCGTGGACTGGATACACTTAACAAGAGAAATAAGCCAAGTGTACCCTCAATAAAGTTGCCCAAAAAACGTTATTGCCCACAAAACGTTAACAGCACTCCCAGTTCAGAAAACGTTTGCCCACAAACATTCAAAACTCAATGTCAACCATTTTTTAATTAGCCCCTTATGCAAGCTTAGTAATGCCTTTCTATAGCTCTTAGGATTACTGCTTACCCTTACACTTATGGGGATACTGTCAGCCTTTCTGAAATACAGTCTCTCCAGAAAAAATGACTGAACATACGTCACTGCTGTATAGAATGAAAAAGTTCCTCACACTGAAGTTTCCTGTACTCCTCAGTCTCTGTGGGAACAGCACTGGATCTTAATTACAAATGCTAAGATCATCATCCTCCAGGCAGAAGTCTTCATCCATCTGCTGCCTGAGAGTAAATAGTACACACCGGTACCATTTAAAACAAAAAACTCTTGCTTGAAGAAATTAAAAACTAATATTTTATCACCTCTTTCACTTCCTAGTACTTAGAGTAGGCTAAGAGAATGGCTGGGGGGTGGAGCTAAGGGAGGAGCTATATAGACAGCTCTGCTGTGGTGCTCTTTGCCACTTCCTGTTAGCAGGAGGATAATATCCCACAAGTAAAGGATTAATCCGTGGACTCATCATATCTTATAAAAGAAATAAGAGTTTTCAGAATACCATTTAATGAACTAGAAGTGGGATAGAGAGGGCACATGTGGATCATTTACATGAAGCAGAGCGTGAAGGAAAAAAAAAAGGGAAGATAGGGCATGCGTGTGTACCATTTACATGAAGCAGAGGGTGAGAGAGGGCATGTGTGTGTACCATTTACATGAAGCAGAGGGTGAGAGAGAGGGCATGTGTGTGCCATTTACATGACGCAGAGGGTGAGAGAGGGCATTTGTGTGTACCATTCACATGAAGCAGAGGGTGAGAGAGGGCATGTGTGTGTACCATTCACATGAAGCAGAGGGTGAGAGAGGGCATGTGTGTGTACCATTCACATGAAGCAGAGGGTGAGAGAGGGCATGTGTGTGTACCATTCACATGAAGCAGAGGGTGAGAGAGGGCATGTGTGTGTGTGTGTGTGTGTCATTTACATAAATCAGAGGGTGAGAGAGAAGGAAGAGAGGGCATGTGTGTGTAGCATTTACATAAATCAGAGGGTGAGAAATAAGGGAAGAGAGGGCACGTTTGTGTAGCATTTACATAAATCAGAGGGTGAGAGAGAAGGGACGAGAGGGCATGCGTGTGTGTCATTTACATAAATCAGAGGGTGAGAGAGAAGGGAAGAGAGGGCATGTGTGTGTGTGTCATTTACATAAATCAGAGGGTAAGAGAGAAGGGAAGAGAGGGCGTGTGTGTGTGTCATTTACATAAATCAGAGGGTGAGAGAGAAGGGAAGAGAGGGCATGTGTGTGTGTGTATCGTTTACATGAAGCAGAGGGTGAGAGAGAAGGAAAAAGAGGGCATGTGTGTGTATCATTTACATAAATCAGAGGGTGAGAAATAAGGGAAGAGAGGGCATGTGTGTGTACTACTGACATTAATCGAAATTGAAAGAGAAGAGAGGGCGTGTGTGTGTACTATTCACATGAAGCAGAGGTTGAGAGAAAAGAAAGAACAAGGTAGGGGTGTGAACCAAATAGATTTTATTATTACAATCTGTCTGTACTAAGGCTCATCATTAACATAGGGGGAAAACATTTTAGAATCAGAGTTTTCTAACTGTGAAGCTTATACCATAGATCACTCACTTGCAGAGACATCTGATGGCTGAATATTCTGTACAAGGTCCCCATGTGATCCTGTGTCTAGGACACTGTGACCTGTTAGTTCTAATAAAAAATACAATTAGTTTTATGGTTATATGGATATAAGTGCAGTTATCTCACACAATCTGATTATACAGTAATATTACACAATTATTTTAAAACATTACTAGTAGCTTCTGCCATAGATCCGTTACCTGCAGAGACGTCTGACGGGGTCTCCACTAGCTGAATATTCTGTACCAGTTCTCTATGTGCTCCTGTGTCTAGATTTTCATCTCTGTGACCTGTTAGTTCTAATAGAGAATAAAATCAGTTTGTTTTGTTAAAGGGACATTATACACTAGATTTTTCTTTGCATAAATGTTTTGTAGATGATCCATTTATATAGCCCATAAAGTTTTTTTTTTTTTAAATGTATAGTTTATTTTTAAATAACATTGCTATGATTTTCAGACTACTAAACAAGCCCCAAACTTTTAGGAGAATACTGATGTATACCTACTCCAGCTTGCTCCTGTTTGTGTAAAGGGTCTTTTCATATGCAAAGGAAGGAGGCGTGTCTGATATTTCCCACTTGCAATGGGTGTTCCAGCTACCTTTTTAACAGAGCTAAACTGGGAGCTTCTAAGTAACTTTCTAAATGGTTTTATACTGAATTTTTAAATCAGTATCTGTGCATATTATTCTTTATAGTAGTGTCTATTACATGCAATTATATGAAGATTGGTGTATACTGGGAACGGAGCTAGCACCGCAACAAGATGGCGGCTTTTCTTTGAAGCGCCGTGTTTCAAAAGCCTAATTAGCTGTCTCACCGGCTTCTCATCAGCCTAAAAGCGGACCAAATGTTAGGTGAACACTAACAAAAGAGGAACGCTGTTCCTGAGTAACCAACTTGGATCTCCTGATAGCCTGCACACTGCTCCGTGGTTGAGACCTATTTCCCAAGTGCGCTATAAAAGCATGATCACCACATAACTCTGCCAGAGGGGCCCAGCCTGCGATCGACAACTACAGAGAAGTTACGCTTCAGCAGACAGAATAACAGCTGAATACAGCCACTGAGGTCGCCGATCTCAAGGTAACTAAGCAGAGTGATTGCACAGGACAGCGAGCTCAATCAGGCACATTGCAGACCTGCCGTAACATTGATCACAGGCTACAAGTGAATATACACTAAAAATCAAGCAATCCCCCAACGCTGCTGAGAGTAAGACACACGCATATATCCTGATTGCCTCAGACACCAACGGTCACAAGTACCATCCACTATGGAGACTTCTATCAATAACATGTTGCGCAGCTTAATCATCATTAGCAAGCTCTCACTCTGGAGATCAGATCTGCCTTTCACTCGTTTCAGGACAGATCAGAGGTAGAAATGTCAGATGACAGCAGCCAGTTTACCTCTGATTCCCCAACCCTAAGTCAGCTATCTGAAGTCGCTCAATCTGAAGGAGACACAGCTGTTCCTGAGTCATATGAGGCAAGAGGACGGTCTAATAAATATATATATGAGAGCTCCTGGCCAGCTCTCAAAGTGACATTTCCGGAAAGATCACATCCCTGACCCATTTTACACATCTTCTGCTGAACAAACAGCGTTGCTCATGTTTATATGGAAGGACTTGGACTTTTGAACAGTATATGACTCCCAGAAAAAATGGTCCACCTGCCATCCCCAAGAAACTAACCTGAACAAGAACTTTCAACGACTGTTTGAGATCTCTTATGTGAGAGCAGGAGTGGGATAGCTTAACACAGTTTAGATGTTATACCCAACTGACATATGTTACTCAAGAAACCATTTAATTTTTGCTCCCCAAAGTTAGGGGTTTATTATATAATTGCATTATAAGCCTCTTAATATTTGATTGACTGAGACTCTTTTCCTCCTTTCCCTGATCCTAAGGTTGTATAAATCTAACTTTCGTGGCGATGTATATTATGAGAATTTGCAAAGTTTAATGAGTATAAATATCCAGTTATCCTTGCACTTTTATATTTCTGTATGTTATTGCTGACTGCCTGACATATTTGCCTTTTAGAGCTCTGCTAATTTTCTTAGAAGTATTGTTCGATTATAGAACCAATAGATTAGCACTAATAACTCAGTATAAACTAATGTATGTTGAGCTGCCAGCGACAAGACAATCCTTTTTACACTATCCTAAGTCTGTGGGTGCTAATATGTTTGTAAGAGCTCTGAGAATAATTATTGTCTGTGTGGTAGACCGGCTCACAACTTGATGTTTTGGAAGAAGCTTAGTTGTAGGGTCAGCAATGCTTTCTCATAATATAATTATTACCCTAGCGCTTACCTTGCAGCAGTTTACTACTTTAGGGTAATTGTAATACATTTAACTCAATTAATCTCTATAGCTTGATGAGCCACATCCCCATTTCTCCTATATCTCACCCTATCTTATACTGTTTTATAGGTCATTGAGATAATGCTATTTTGATAGTTATTCTATCTGCATAATTTACACCCTCTAAGTGCTTAATTACTTAATGATATGTATAGGGATGTCCTAGTTATATAGACTTCTGTATGGGAGAGATATTGTTACCTGCTACTATATGTCTACTTACGACAGCCACTGTGATGCCAAATGCAACTCTTAATATCTTCAATGTTAACACGTGGTGCCTAGTATAGTTTTTAGACGCCAGAATCTCTAACTCCTTAATGTAGCATTATTTACCCTAACGGATTGCAAGTATATAAGGACTGCTTATTGTAAGGATACACAACATCATTAGGAGACTCCTATACATGAACATGGTACGTATAAAATAGCTTTCAATATGTATTTTTGAGAGATTCCAATAGGTTTATCCTGCTTTAGGGGACATAGCCTCACCAAACAGTATCTCTCTAATCCAGAATTCTGTTAATCAAGGTGTTTATTCCTAAATAGTCTAATGCAGTCAGCTTGTGTGAAGTTTTTCTATACCAGTTCATTGTCCTCTCTAGTACTTTAAGATTCTAAAGTGACCGTATATATATTTAGAGCTTCCCTTTTTATACTCAGTGGAGCACCCAATAACTAAAGCCATAACTAATTTAGGTATTTAGGTTCTTTATTTTTCATTATATAGTTACCGCTGTATTATATCCCCCTCCCCCCCCCCCCGTTTTACTAAGATTTTCCTTAAAACAGAGACAATACTCTTTATTACTTAGTCTTTATTCACCCATTATGGTGAATATCTCAGCGGTATTAATCTGCTACGTTGTATTTTATAGTAAAACTTGTATCTCTCAGTTAAAGGGACAGTCAACACCAGAATTTTTGTTTTAAAAAGATAGATAATCCCTTAAACCAACACAGTTATAATTATACATGTTTTACCTCCGTAATTACCTTGTATCTAAGCCTCAGCAGACTGCCCCCTTATTTCAGTTCTTTTGACAGACTTGCATTTTAGCCAATCAGAGCTGTCTCCATGGTAAATTCACGTGCATGAGCTCAATGTTATCTATATGAAACACGTGAACTAATGCCCTCTAGTGGTGAAAAACTATCAAAATGCATTTAGATTAGAGGCGGCCTTCAAAGTCTAAGAAATTAGCATATGAACCTCCTAGGTTTAGCTTTCAACTAAGAATACCAAAAGAACAAAGCAAAATTGGTGATAAAAGTACATTTATTGCATGATTAAGGGAAGGAGTTCCCGAAACGTTGCATGTGTTTGCTGTGCTAAATAAACTTGTTTGACTTCACCATTGCTGCCACATTATTTGGAATCCTTTTGATAAAAGTAAATTGGAAAGTTGTTTAAAATTACTATCCCTTTAAGATAATGTTATTACTCTAAGTTGTCCAGACTAAAGTATCACTCTACTAGGCAGAGTATCTGGATAAAGAGGTACTAGGGTATCCTTCTATAAAATATAAAAAATCTAAGGTATCAATGTAAGACCTGAAATGTATATATGAGTGACTTACTAGCATTATAATATACCATATTTATGCCATACCTCAGGTGTTCTTTCTGGGGAATTTGATTTGTTAATCTTGAGGTTGCTCATGTATCTTATTCTTATTTTTATGTTTTCTCTTGTTTTTCATTTCTACATCAGTTTGTCATCATATTGTGAGAATAATATTCAGGATGTAATGCTATGAATATTGTATGGATAAATACCTTAATAAAAAAACTTTGATTATGAAAATTGGTGTATACTGTCCTTTTAAATGGATATGAAACAATGTATATATATATTTAATTGTATTCAATTAAGAACAAAACAAAGCATCTGTTTTGCACTTAAACATTTACATATATAAAATTAATATACAAATTGATTTAACAGTAATTCCTCTTGACCCTTTAACTGTGTTTTTATTATTTTTGTGGGAATAAAACTAGTTTATAATCAGACAGCTCATTAGATCACACATGACGGATTTACTGTAGATTTGCTCTGCGTCACTCACGTCAGTAGTTTTTGTGCACTTCCTGAGTGAAATATTTATTACTACACAGCGTTACCTGAGTTCTCATTTCCAGGGATCTCCTTAGTCCTTAGTGCTTGGTGAGTCTCCATCATGACGTCCTTGTAAAGCTCCTTGTGTCCCTCTAAATACTCCCACTCCTCCACAGAGAAATACACAGCAACATCATCACACTTTATAGGCACCTGAAACACACACAACTGATTCAGCGCTGACACAGGGACTGGTTCTGTCACACACTTTTACTGACAGAGCCAGGATAATGTTACTGAGAACATACAGAGACACAGACAAAAGGCAGGAAATACACACAGGGTCAGATGGGTCAGTAAAGTGAGTCACTGTGCCCTGATGCTGATATATTGTCACATTCCCCAGCAGTACTCACCTCTCCGCTCAGCTGTTGAACACTGCTGTGGGAGAGCCTCTTCTTCACAATGGTGTATTCCTATAATATGTATGAGAAAAATCATCAGACTTCATTTGCCTGGACTAACAAGTTCTTGTTTACTTCTCTCGATCATAACAAAACATATAATAAAATATAAATGGATAATTTTGTGGGACCTCTATGATAAAAGCTGGTAAAGACTGAGAACATGAGCTCAAGAAAATTGACATTGCTAGAACATTTTTAGAGGGTGTGATGGGGGGGGGGGGGCAAAATGTTGAGCCCTTGATTGATAGGAGGTTCCTTTGGTGCTGGGTCACTTGGGTATTAAGCCTTTTTTTTGTAGTTGGAGTCATGCAGTGGGGCCTTTAGGTTCTGGGGTAAGTTTTTGCAATAGAGGACATGTAGTAGGGCTTTTTATGAGTGGGTTTTTTTCTTTATGGTGGGAGGGGTGTTAGGATTAGTATATTTTTTTCTGCGGGGAGAGGATTTGTGTTGGAGGGTTGTGCAGGTGAGTGAGCTTAAATGGACAATCTACCGGATTTTGTTTTTTATTATTTAAAAAGATAGATTACACCTTTACTACCCATTCCCGATCTTTGCATTACTAACACTGTATATGACACTTTATAACCACTAAACCTTTAAATCTCTGCCTGTTTCTAAGCGACTGCAGGTCACCGCTTATCTCAGTGCTTTTTATTAGCTTTTCACACCAAGACAGTGCTAGTCCATGCATGCCATATAGATAAACATTGTGCTCACTCCTGTGGAGTTATGTCGGAACCAGCACTAGTGGGTGAAAAAGCAAGTTTGTAAAAAGTACTGAGATAAGGGGCAGTCTGCAGAGGCTTAGATACAGGTAATAATAAAGCAAAAAGCATATTTGTATAACAGTGACGGTTATGCAAAACTGGTGAATCTTTTTAAACAATAGCAATTTTTTAAATAGAATGTCCCTTTAATTTAGTCTTAGTGAGATGGTCTGGTTAAACTGAAGTTAGGGTTAGTGAGATGGTCTGGGTGAGATGAAGTTAGGGTTAGTGAGATGGTCTGGGTGAGATGAAGTTAGGATAAGTGAGATGGTCTGGGTAAGCTGAAGTGAGGGTTAGTAAGAAGGTATGGGTGAGCTGAAGTTTGGGTTAGTCAGATGATCGGGGTGAGTGAAAGTTACGGTTAGGGAAATGAAGTTAGGGTTAGTGAGATGGCACAAAGTGCAGTCTCACTAGCCGGTGCGCATTGTTAGCGGAGAGACGAGTTCCATTGGTACCGGATATGATCTATCAGCATCCATGTTCTCTCCAGATGGCAGAGTGTTTCAGGTTGAATATGCGGCTAAAGCAGTTGAGAACAGCAGCACAGCCATTGCTATCCGGTGTAAGGATGGTGTTGTGTTTGGGGCAGAGAAACTTGTTCTGTCTAAGCTCTATGAAGAAGGTTCAAACAAAAGGATCTTTAATGTTGATCGACATGTTGGAATGGCAGTGCTGGACTCCTTGCAGATACCCAATCCTAAGCAGATATAGCTAGAGAAGAAGCTTCCAACTTCAGGTCAAATTATGATATCCCAATAAAGCACCTTGCGGACAGAGTAGCTATGTACGTGCATGCTTATACACTGTACAGCGCTGTCAGAAAATTTGGCACAAGTTTCATGATGGGATCTTCCAATAAAGATGATGGTTGTCAGCTGTATATGATTGATCCATCTGGTATTTCCTATGGATACTGGGGCTGCGCTATTTGTAAAGCCAAACAGGCAGCCAAGACAGAAATAGAGAAGCTTCAGATGAAAGACATGACCTGCCGGGAAGTGGTCAAAGAGGTGGCGAAAATAATCTACATCGTATATGATAAAGTAAAGGACAAATCTTTTGAGCTGAAGCTGAGCTGGGTTGGAAAAATAATTAACGGAAAACATGAAGTTGCTCCCAAAGATGTCCAGGAAGATGCAGAAAAATATGCAAAGAAATCTTTAGAAGAAGAAGATGATTCGGATGATGACAACATGTAAGATTTCATAGCTTCAGCTGTACAAGAACTTCTTTTTGTATATAAATTTACAGCACTGGACAGATTGTGTCAGACTGTTTCTGGAAAGGTTTTGTTATTTGCTCATCTTTTATCTCACAAGTAAAAAAAAAGCTAATGTGCAAAAAAAACAAAATCTGTTAGTGAGATGGTCTGGGTTAGGGTTAGTGAAATGTTCTTGGTGAGGTTAAGTGAGATGATCAGGTGAGCTGAAGTTAGGGTTAGTAAACTAGGTCTGGTGTATCAGAAGAAGCACAGTAAACAGGACCAGTGTCACATGACATTACCCAGAAGCTCTTACCTCTCCTGTCAGCAGGCAGATGATACCCAAGGCCTGACTCAGGAACTGCTCTGCCATCTGCTTCCTGTATTTGTTCATCTTGTTTATCATCAGTGACTGAGTCTGATGCTATAAATGTGACACCTGCAAGAAGAAAGGAAGACGGTTAATGTGAGAGATCAGAAATAATCAGAGCTCTTCCTGTATTTTTATTACAGTAAATAGATGATTATGTGATATTAAACATGTTTGTTTCACTTATGAGCAATCTAATAATACACGTGTGACCAGGGCTGCCACTAGAAATTGTGGTGCCCCTTAATTAACCATTGATCAGCCCCCCCTTTGACATGTTTAATATTTGACCAAGTGACTAAAACGTATATATGCACTTTATTCTTAAGTGCAGTCAAACTTGGAAATGTTGTAAAGGTAGTAACACACAAACACATAAGGATTCACATATAGACACTCTAGCAGACACGCAAAGAAACACACAAACAATCTCAGACACAGACACCAACACAGACACTCATCACTTGTTTACATTGACCTGACAAGTAATGAGGTACAGTTTTGTCAAAAAAGGAGATTTACAAGTCAAAATATGGAATTCTGATTATCTTTTTGTCAAGGAAGATGACAACTATATGATGACAACAGCATGCAGTGGCTGAAAGGAAGGGCCCTTAACTGCCTAAACAATAATTTAAAGATTAAGTGGTGGATTGGAGACTTCCAGAAAGGTTTCATTAGTCTCAAAGTCTGTAGAAAGATGTGAATAATCAGTAGTAAGGTCAAAATGTCCTAAAAAGGAACAGACAATGGACACACACACAAACTCAAACACAAACTTGCTCATACACCCAAGGAAACACCCACATAGATAGTCTCAGAAAACACACAAAGACATATACACTCACGGATACCCACAGAAAACACACAAAGACATACACACACACACAAATAAAGACACCCACAGAAAACACACAAAGACATAAATACACACACTCACAGAGACATCCACAGAAAATGCACAAAGACAGACACACAAACCCTCACAGAGAGATCCACAGAAAGAAAAAAAAACATGCACACTCATAGAGACACCAACAAAATCACAAAGACATAAACACAGAAACTCACAGAAACACTCACAGGAGGTAAAATTTCTGCACATTGCCATCCCCTAAATCAACAGTGTGTGACATGCATAATAAAAAAATTGCAGAAATTAAGAGATCAATTTTTAAAGAATCATATTTTTATTTGTGCAAACAAAAATACTTCTGTGGATTCAAAATTGTACATTATTGATCTGTCAGAATGGGTAGATGAAGAAAAGTACTTTTGAAAGGTTGACATATGTTTGGGGTCCCCCCCTATTTGCTCCAACCAAGAGCACCACTTCAAATCTGGTGTACAAATGTTCTCATCTGTCAGCTGTACTTATAAATTTTGAAAATGCTGTACTCTATTTGGTCATGGTGGAACCATAAGCTGTGGCACTAGGTCTCATACCATTAAATCTGGTTAAATGCAGTATGTAGGCTTGTTTGTATGTATTTCAAAATTAAGTCAGCCGTAGTGTAAACTGAATAGTGTTAAGTTAACCTGTCTCATTTCAAACACTGAGCAATCTTAGCCTGGGAGTATAACATTTTATGCATATGTAAACATCTTAGATAAAATGCCTCCTGACATCTGGAAAGTCCTTGCATAAAGGGGCAGTAAACTGGAAAAAGGGCACCTACCATTTGTGTATTGAGGAAAAAAACATGTCTGCATGGTTTTAAATATAGAATTTCTACAGCATTGTCAAATAATCATAAATACACTGCTGCATATTACAAAAAAATGTGTTTTATGGACCCCTGACCCCACCACACAACTACCACACTGAAGTTACAATCTGAAATATCACAAATAAATAAAAAACATTTACTAAGTAAGTCCTACCTACTCTGCAAATGAAAGTGATCTGCCGTCGGGCACACACTGTACAAACTGAAATGCCAAGTCTGTCTCACACTGTGCATAGTGGTTTAGTGCACACTCAGAAATCCTCTCAAATGCTAATGCTTTACTCCTTGTAATGACATTTCCCATGCTCAATAGCACTCTGCTGTAGCGCCCTCTGGTGGCTGCCACATATGTATTTTTAAATAATAGTTGTGCTTGCCTCATGGGGCCCGCCTGGCCCACTGACAGGATTCACCCTATTCACCCCCTGATGGTGGCTCTGCGTGTGACCAGCTGCATATGCAGCAGGTAACATAAAGCGATAAACTGTGACAATCTTTATATAGCATGTTTGACATTATGGGGCGTCACATTTATTTAATATTAAAGGGCCAGTAAATACGGTAGAGTTGCATGAAAACAAGACAATGCAACAGCACTTAGTCTGAATTTCAAATGAGTAGTAGATTTTCTTCTGACAAATTTCAAATCTATGTCTATTTCCACTCCCCTTGTATTATGTGACAGCCATCAGCCAATCACAAATGCATATACATATTTTAGTGACTTCTTGCAAATGCTAGGGAGCAGCTGGTGACTCAAAATGTGTAAATATAAAAATATTGTGCACATTTTGTTAATCAAAGTAAATTGGAAAGGTGTTTAAAAATGAATGCTCTATCTGAATCATGAATGTTTAATTTTGACTTTAGTGTCCCTTTAAGCTCATTAGAAGCAAAATAAGGTGACTGTATACAGGAATATGCAATGTTATCTGATAAATCAGGAAGCAGATGTAAAACACTAAGTGCCACAGCTCCCTGGTTACCAGGCATCCTGTAATTTATGGGATTATCCCAAACTAGTAGCTCTGTCCTGCTGCACCTTAGTTTTTCATCTGCTGTTTATGCTCACCCCGGAATCTGCCCCAAATCATACAACCCACATTTTACCTTGATCATAGGATAAAATTACAAATTATGAGAGGCTGATTAAGTGAGGACACAACAAATACTGGACATCAAGTATTTGCCCTACTACGTGTGCTGTAAGACTGGTCCATAATATACCTACTACCCTCTGAACAGCTGTGCTCGTGCTTCATTTTATTATATTTTTTTGCATTACTCTGGTATGTGGTTTCCTCTTCATATTTAGTTAAATGGCTTCATGTCACCCTTTACTTTCACCTCTCTTAAAGGCATTACGATAGTCATAAATGGTCAATTATAGCAACAGTAATAATAATAATGATAATATCTAATAGCAATAAGAAACATTTTTTACAAACGTTTTCCCAGTTATGTCCCATCCTGTTTTGGGCAACCATTCAGACTGACTTCCTGTGACCCCATCACATATATAAGTAATAAATATACAATTATTATAAACAGGTCAGACTTGAACCCATCACCCTAACACACAGACTGTACTTCATCAAGTCCTTACTCCCTCAAATACAGCTTGCTCATTGTATCAGCCCCCTCACACTGTAGTCCCTATACAGACTCTCAGTCCCTCTCTGTCTCAAACCCCAGTCCCTGTACAGAATCTAAGCCCCCTCACACCCTAGCTCCTGTACAGAATAGCAGCTCTCCTCCTGTCTCACACATCACTCCCTGTACAGATTTAGACCTCTCTCTCACACCCCAGTCTTTTACTGGTTCTCAGCCCCCTCTGCCTCACACCTAAGCCCCTGTACAAGTTCTCAGACCCCACTGCCTCACTGCCTAGCTCCTGTACTGGCCTGTACAGTGCCTGTACCCTCCCCCCTCTGATTCACTCCCCAGACCCTCTAAATTCTCTCAGCCCCCTCTGTCTCACACTCCATCCCTTGTACAGGCTCTCAGCTCCCTCTGTCTCACACCTCAGCCTCTGTACAGGTTCTTAGCCTCTCGCTCTCTCTCACACCCTAATACCTGTACAGGTTCTCAGTCCTCCTCTGTCTCATAATCCAGCCCCTATACAGACTCTCAACCCCTCTGTCTCACACCCCAGTCCATGTGTAGACTCTCAACCCCTCTGTCTCAAACCCCAGTCCATGTGTAGACTCTCAACCCCTCTGTCTCACACCCCGGTCCCTGTGTAGAGACTCTCAGCCCCCTCTGTCTCACACCCAAGACCCTATACAGACTCTCAACCTCTCTCTCTGTCTCTCTCCCACACCACACTCTTTTATTGGTGTTCAGCCCCCCTCTGCCTCACACCTAAGCCCCTGTACAAGTTCTCAGAACCCACTGCCTCACCGCCTAGCTCATGTACTGGCCTGTACATTCCCTGTATTCTCCCCCCTCTGATTCACTCCCCAGGCCCTTTGAAGTCTCTCAACCCCCCTCTGTCCCACACTCCACCACTTGTACAGGCTCTCAGCCCCCTCTGTCTCACACCTCAGCCCCTGTACAGGTTCTTAGGCTCTTGCTCTCTCTCACAACCCAATACCTGTACAGGTTCTCAGCCCCCCTCTCTCTCATAATCCAGCCCCTATACAGACTCTCAACCTCTCTGTCTCACACCACAGTCCCTGTGTAGACTCACAGCCCCCTCTGTCTCACACTGCAGCCCCTTTAAAGACTCTCAACCCCTCTCCCTCACACCCCATCCCTTGTACATGCTTTCAGACCCCCTCTGCCTCACACCCCATCCCTTGTACATGCTTTCAGCCCCCCTCTGTCTCACACCTCAGCCCCTGTACAAACTCTCAACCCCTCTCTCTGTATCTCTCCCACACCGCACTCCTGTATTGGTTCACAGCCCCCCTCTGCCTCACACCTAGCCCCTGTACAAGATCTCAGCTCTCCTCTGTCTCACACCCCAGCCCCTGTACATACCCACAGACCCCCTCACACCCCAGCCCCTGTATAGACTCTTAGCCCCCCTCTGTCTAACACCCCAGCCCCTGTACAGATTCTCAGACCCTCTATCTCACACACCCCAGTCCTGTACTGGTTCTAAGTCCTTCTCTGTCTCACACCTAAGCCCCTGTACACAATCTCAATCCCTTCTGTCTCACACCTCATACCCTGTACAAGACTCTCAGTCAGACTCTCTCTCTCTCTCTCTCTCTCACAGCCCAGTCTTGTACTGGTTCTCAGCTCCCTCTGTTTCACACCTCATACCCTGTACAAGTTCTAAACCCCCTCTGTTTCCCACCCCAGTCCCTGTGCAGACTCTCGGCCCCCCTCTGTCTCATACTCCAGCTCCTCTATAGACTCTCAGCCTCTTTTGTCTCACACCTAAGCCCCTGTACACAATCTCAGTCCCTTCTGTCTCACACCTCATACCCTGCACAAGACTCTCAGTCAGACTCTCTCTCTCTCTCACAGCCCAGTCTTGTACTAGTTCTCAGCCCCCTCTGTTTCACACCTCATACCCTGTACAAGTTCTAAACCCCCTCTGTTTCCCACCCCAGTCCCTGTGCAGACTCTCGGCCCCCCTCTGTCTCATACTCCAGCTCCTCTATAGACTCTCAGCCTCTTTTGTCTCACACCCCAGCCCCTGTACAGAATCTCAGCCCTCCCCTATGTATCACACTCCAGCACCTGTACAGACCATCAGCTCCCCTTACACCCCAGCCCTGTACAGACCCTCAGCACCCCTCACAGCTCAGCCCCTTTATAGATTTTCAGCCCCCCCCCCCATGTCTCACACCCAAGTCCCTGTACAGACTCTTAGCCTCCCTCACAACTCAGCCCCTCCTCTGTCTGACACCCAAGCCCCTGTAGAGACTCTCAGCCTCCCTCCATCTCACACCTCAGCTCCTGTAGGGACCATCAGCCCCAATCACACCCCAGCCCCTGTAGAGACTCACAGACCTCTCTCTCACACACACAAGGTATTGGTTCTCAGTCCCCCTCTGTCTCACACCTAAGCACCTGTAAAGTATCTTAGCCCCCCTCTGTCTCACACTCCAGTCACTGTACAGATGCTCAGCCCTCCTCACATCCCAGCCCCTTTATAGACTCTCAGTCTCCTCTGTCTCACACACCCCTGCCCCTGTACAGACTCTCAGCCCCTCTCACACCTCAGCTCCTGTAGAGACTCAGATACCTCTATCACATACAACCCAGTCCCTGTATTGGTTCTCAGTCCCCCTCTGCCTCACACCTAAGACCCTGTACAGTCTCTTACCCCCCACCCCCTCTGTCTCACACACACACACAACAGTCCCTGTATTGGTTCTCTGTCCCCCTCTGTCTCACAACTAAGCCCCAGTACAGTCTCTCATCCCCCCTCTGTCTCACCCACCCCACCATGTCTCACACACTCCCCTCTGTCTCACACACACTCCCCTCTGTCTCACACACACTCCCCTCTGTCTCACACACACTCCCCTCTGTCTCACACACACTCCCCTCTGTCTCACACACACTCCCCTCTGTCTCACACACACTCCCCTCTGTCTCACACACACTCCCCTGTCTCACCCCCAGCCCCTATACAGACTTTCAGCCCTCCCCTCTGTATCACATTCCAGCCCATGCTCAGCCCTCCTCACATCCAAGCCCCTGTATAGACTCTCAGCCCCCTCTGTCTCACACACCCCAGCCCCTATACAGATTATCAGCCCCCTCTCTCTCTCACATCCCCCCTATTATATACTGTCTCACAGTTCTTATCTGCCCCACACCTAAGCCCCTGTACTGACTATTAACCCCCTCTGGGTCAAACATCAGCCCCTCTCTGTCTTAAACCCCAGCCCCTGTAGAGACCCACTGCACCTCTGTCTCACATCCCAGCCTCAGCCTGTACAGGTACTCAGCTCCCGTCCCCTCTGTTTTACACCGCACTCCTGTATTGGTTCACAGCCCCCCTCTGCCTCACACCAAGCCCCTGTACAAGATCTCAGCTCTCCTCTGTCTCACACCCCAGCCCCTGTACATACCCACAGACCCCCTCACACCCCAGCCCCTGTATAGACTCTTAGCCCCCCTCTGTCTAACACCCCAGCCCCTGTACAGATTCTCAGACCCTCTATCTCACACACCCCAGTCCTGTACTGGTTCTAAGTCCTTCTCTGTCTCACACCTAAGCCCCTGTACACAATCTCAATCCCTTCTGTCTCACACCTCATACCCTGTACAAGACTCTCAGTCAGACTCTCTCTCTCACAGCCCAGTCTTGTACTGGTTCTCAGCTCCCTCTGTTTCACACCTCATACCCTGTACAAGTTCTAAACCCCCTCTGTTTCCCACCCCAGTCCCTGTGCAGACTCTCGGCCCCCCTCTGTCTCATACTCCAGCTCCTCTATAGACTCTCAGCCTCTTTTGTCTCACACCTAAGCCCCTGTACACAATCTCAGTCCCTTCTGTCTCACACCTCATACCCTGTACAAGACTCTCAGTCAGACTCTCTCTCTCTCTCTCACAGCCCAGTCTTGTACTAGTTCTCAGCCCCCTCTGTTTCACACCTCATACCCTGTACAAGTTCTAAACCCCCTCTGTTTTCCACCCCAGTCCCTGTGCAGACTCTCGGCCCCACTCTGTCTCATACTCCAGCTCCTCTATAGACTCTCAGCCTCTTTTGTCTCACACCCCAGCCCCTGTACAGAATCTCAGCCCTCCCCTATGTATCACACTCCAGCACCTGTACAGACCATCAGCTCCCCTTACACCCCAGCCCTGTACAGACCCTCAGCACCCCTCACAGCTCAGCCCCTTTATAGATTTTCAGCCCCCCCCATGTCTCACACCCAAGTCCCTGTACAGACTCTTAGCCTCCTGTCAGGATATACATCTCTGCCATATACACTATCCTTGGTTGTACTGTTCCTTTAAGGATCACTGCTTCTCATACCTGTCTCCACCCTATTTAAGGCACACCTGTTTCAATCATTCTTTGCTTAGTATTGATATACACTTCAATTGCCTAGCCAGTTTTGTCTGAACTCTGCTCACTCAAATTTGCTACCAGCAACTTTTTCTTTGGATTCAAGTTTTGTCACGAACTTTGCTGCTGTTGCTTTTTACTTGCAACCTTCAGTTTCCTCTGAAACTCCTGTGATTTACTAACCTCCACTTGAATTGTTTTCTTACAATTACCTTGGACGCTCCTGTCTCCTGTCTCAGCACTTCCACGGAGCTCCGCAACTACCGCGGTGACGTCACACGCCAGCTGCTCTCTCTCTCGCTACTCAGCTCTAGCCTGCTCTTCCGACTACGCTGTAAGTGTTACTACTTCTGACTCTCAGCCTTGATATCTGCCAGCACTATAACGCTTACCATTATAATATCCTCAAAATGCATATGTTATTCTCCATGTTTTACTTACAAAAGCCTGCTGAAACTTCATATCATTACTCATCGTTCATTCTGACCATTAATGTCTTATAAATTTGGGTATTCTGATTTAACATCTTACCGGAGGAAGTGTGTTTCATGTTTTCACTGCAGACTAGAGTGTAGCCACTCTTTTCAGCCTGCAATAGGGTTAACATAGCGAATCTCCTCCTTTACATTAATTACAGCCTGCTGATACAGGAAAGCCGCCTTCACACATCCTGTGACTATTGTGGTTTTTAGTATCTTCTTGCTACATACACTCTCTATTGTTGCCACCTTCCATCTCAGCAGTTGTGATTCACCGGACCTGTTCAAAACACTGTGTCTTTATTTTAGATTTCCTAAACCAGTGTGACAGAATACTAAGCCATTAAAAACCTATGGATCCAGCTGAGATTAACACTCACATGCAGGCATTAACACAAAGAGTAGATTTGTTAACAAATGGTTTAAACGCATTAAAAGTGGAGAATGATAACCTTAAAGCATACATTAGGGATGTAGTAGACAAAAGAACACATATATATGAACCCCAGGTTAGTCCTCCAGATTGTTTCCATGGAGACAGGACTCTCTACAGAGAGTTTAAAAATGCATGCCTGTTATTGTTTGCTTTAAGACCTCATACCTACCCAAATGATAGGATTAGAGTACTCACGACCATATCTTACCTTAGAGGTGAACCCCGTACATGGGCAAACACTTACTTTGAGAATAATGAAGAGATATTGAATTCTTTGGATAATTTTTTTGTCTCAATGGATCAATTGTATGAGGATCCATACAAACAGCTTACAGCTGAAAACGCCATGCGTGGCCTTAAACAAAAGAAGAGGGTAGTCGAAGACTACATCACAGAATTTAAAAAATGGGCAAAGGACTCTCAATGGAACAATCTGTCCCTTAGGAACCAGTTCAGACTCGGCCTCTCTGAGGGAATAAAAGACGAGTTGTCTCGCACAGATATCCCAGATACCTTAGAAGAGCTCATGTCACTTAGTATTACGATAGATAGGCGCCTCAGGGAAAGGTACCAAGAAAAGACTGGGCATGACTCTAACCCTAGGAAAACTTCCTACCCCACACATGCCTCTTCCCTACACAAAAACACTCCTGAACCCATGGACATTGCCTTCATCAAAGGACCTTTATCTCCTCAAGAGAAGCTCAGACGTCGTTCCAATAATCTATGCCTGTACTGTGCCTCTGACGAACACACTGTGAAAGACTGCCCTTCCCTCCTAAAACAAAACAAGGGTAAGACCTTAACAGACTTTTATTGTTGTACTACTCAACAGAGTTCAGTTACTTACATAAAAATCCCTCTTCTGTTACAGTGGGAACAACTTCGACTTCACGCCACAGCGATAATTGATTCTGGTGCCACGGCTTCCTATATAGATAAGGAATTTTGCACTGTAAATAAAATACCACTGATGCAGAAACAGTCTCCTGTTTATTTAAGAGGGATAGATGGAAAAAATATTTCTTCTGGGCCTGTTGAATTTCATACCATACCCCTACTTGTGGTCTCTCATGATCAGCATAGAGAATATGTCTCTTTCGATGTAATAAATTGCCCGGTCTCTCAGGTGGTTTTGGGGATGCAATGGTTGCATACACACAACCCACAGATAGACTGGTCCAATTCCACACTTAATTACAATTCATCATACTGCCAAAGTACTTGTCTCCCCAGTACAGTATTACAAATTTCTGACACTCAGGACATACCACCCATACCAGAGGTTTATAGCGATTTTTCTGATGTTTTTAGCAAAAAGGAGGCAGAGAGTCTGCCTCCGCATAGAAAATACGACTGCCCCATAGACATACTCCCTGGGTCAGAGATCCCTATTGGGCACATATTTCCCTTATCTCATACTGAGCTAAAACACCTAAAGACATATTTAGAAGAGAACCTTAGAAAAGGGTTCATCAGACCCTCGACCTCGCCGGCTGGGGCCGGAATATTTTTTGTTAAAAACAAAGACGGCACTCTTAGACCTATAGTCGATTACCGTCAGCTAAATAAAATTACGGTAAAAAACCGCTACCCTTTACCCCTCATACCAGAGCTTATTGAGAGACTAGAGGGAGCTAAGTTTTTTACAAAATTGGATTTAAGGGGTGCATACAACCTTCTCCGAATAAGATCAGGAGACGAATGGCTGACTGCGTTCCGAACCCGTTATGGTTTATTCGAGTACGTAGTCATGCCATTCGGGTTGTGTAATGCGCCTGCTGCTTTTCAGCACTTAATAAATGATCTTTTTAGAGACCTCCTTGATGTCAACATAGTCATATACCTAGATGATATTCTCATCTACTCAAAAACTTTAGAACAGCACATTCTACATGTGAGGCAAGTTCTTTCCCGGCTTAGAAGCAATTTCCTCTATGCAAAAGCTGAAAAATGTGTTTTCAATTCCCAGACCATATCTTTCCTTGGATATGAAATATCCCCTTCAGGAATTTTTATGGAGAATAAAAAAATTGAAGCAGTACTGAACTGGCCTACCCCAAAGACCAGACGCCAGGTTCAATCCTTTATGGGATTCGCAAACTTCTACCGTAAGTTTATCAAAGATTTTTCTAAACTGGCAACTCCTCTAACCACACTCACAAAAGTCAAGATTCCATTCAAGTGGACTCAAGACTGTCAATCAGCTTTTGATACACTCAAACAGAAATTCACCAGTGCACCCATTCTACGTTTTCCTGACCCAAAACTTCAGTTCATTTTAGAGGTTGATGCATCCAACTTCGCAATTGGAGCAGTACTATCACAACGGGAGAATCTAGATAAACCTCTCCATCCTGTCGGTTTTTATTCCAGGACCTTAAACATCTCTGAACAAAACTATCCTATCGGGGATAAAGAACTACTTGCAATTAAACTATCCCTGGAACATTGGCGACATCTTTTAGAGGGTACTACCTACCCTACTCTCATCTATACTGATCACCGTAACCTTCAATATTTAAAAACCTCCCGAACACTCACCTCCCGTCAAGTTAGATGGAATTTGTTTTTCTCACGTTTTAATTTCCTTATTACCTATCGACCTTCAACAAAAAATCAGAAAGCTGATGCACTTTCTCGCATACCACCTGAGTCCATCTCACAACCATCTCAACAAAGTATAATTCCTTCGGAAAATTTCCTCTGTTTCACATACGACACCAGGCCTATTATTCATACCGAACAACAGAAGGATTCTTTAAAACCACTACAGGAACTGCAGTTGAAGTCCGATGGATGTTATTATCATGGCTCCCGTTTATACATTCCTCCCATACTCCGTCTACCTCTGCTGGAATCATTACATGACTCTCCACTCGCTGGTCACCCTGGTATAAAAAAGACCCTGGAATTAGCGAAAAGGAGTTATTGGTGGCCAAATATGACTGCCGATGTATTCCAACATGTCCACTCCTGCAGCATTTGTACCATATCAAAAAGGAATAAACAACCACCATATGGACTTTTACTGCCTTTACCTACTCCTAAGACACCGTGGTCCGAAATTGCTCTCGATTTTATAGTCGACCTACCTCTTTCCTCAAGGAACAACACCATCATGGTTGTAGTGGATCTTTTCACAAAAATGTGTCATTTTATCCCGTACCATAAACTACCTACCTCAATAGAAACTGTTCAGCTTCTTATTTCTAATGTCATCAAGTTGCATGGCCTCCCAAAGACCGTTTTAAGTGACAGAGGCACTCAATTCTCCAGTAAACTCTGGTCAGAGTTCTGCAAACTCTTCCATATTGACAGGCGGCTTACAACCGCATACCATCCTCAGTCAAATGGACAGACCGAACGCTGTAACCAATGGCTGGAACAATTCCTAAGGTCTTTTTGTTCCTCTGAACAACATCTTTGGGCGGGCTTACTACCATACGCTGAATTTTGCTATAACAACACCTTACATGCCACCACTAATCAAACTCCATTCTACTCGAATTACGGATTTCATCCAACATTCCAATTGTATCCTACTCAAGATTCTTCTTCTCCTTCAATCGCTGAGCTTTCCCAAAGCATTTCCTCGAATTTCACTCGTATTGAATCCTCCATTGAAAACGCAAAAAGGCTCTATAAACGGTACTACGACAGACGCAGGACAGCTCCTCCAAAATATGAAGTAGGTGACTTGGTATGGCTTTCTACAAAACATTTACGTATGAACACTCCATGCAGGAAGTTATCTCCACTCTTTGTTGGTCCTTATCCCATAGCTCATATCGTCAATGCCAATGCTGTTCGTCTCACCCTACCTCCTACTATGAAAATCCACCCGACATTTCATGTCTCCCTTCTGAAACCTTACCGGGCAGTGAGGGGTTCCGCCTCATCTTCTTCTCTTCCTCTGGTTTCTGTCGACCCTGATATCGAATATGAGGTTCAATCCATCAAAGATTCCCGCATGATGAATGGGGTTTTACAGTACCTCGTAAGCTGGAAGGGTTACCCACCTGATGAGGATTCCTGGGAACCCTCTGTTAACATCTCCGCACCCAGGTTGGTGTCTCGTTTTCATCAACGGCATCCCGACTCTCCTGGACCCTGAGCTCCGGAGTCGCTCTTAGAAGGGGGGATCCTGTCAGGATATACATCTCTGCCATATACACTATCCTTGGTTGTACTGTTCCTTTAAGGATCACTGCTTCTCATACCTGTCTCCACCCTATTTAAGGCACACCTGTTTCAATCATTCTTTGCTTAGTATTGATATACACTTCAATTGCCTAGCCAGTTTTGTCTGAACTCTGCTCACTCAAATTTGCTACCAGCAACTTTTTCTTTGGATTCAAGTTTTGTCACGAACTTTGCTGCTGTTGCTTTTTACTTGCAACCTTCAGTTTCCTCTGAAACTCCTGTGATTTACTAACCTCCACTTGAATTGTTTTCTTACAATTACCTTGGACGCTCCTGTCTCCTGTCTCAGCACTTCCACGGAGCTCCGCAACTACCGCGGTGACGTCACACGCCAGCTGCTCTCTCTCTCGCTACTCAGCTCTAGCCTGCTCTTCCGACTACGCTGTAAGTGTTACTACTTCTGACTCTCAGCCTTGATATCTGCCAGCACTATAACGCTTACCATTATAATATCCTCAAAATGCATATGTTATTCTCCATGTTTTACTTACAAAAGCCTGCTGAAACTTCATATCATTACTCATCGTTCATTCTGACCATTAATGTCTTATAAATTTGGGTATTCTGATTTAACATCTTACCGGAGGAAGTGTGTTTCATGTTTTCACTGCAGACTAGAGTGTAGCCACTCTTTTCAGCCTGCAATAGGGTTAACATAGCGAATCTCCTCCTTTACATTAATTACAGCCTGCTGATACAGGAAAGCCGCCTTCACACATCCTGTGACTATTGTGGTTTTTAGTATCTTCTTGCTACATACACTCTCTATTGTTGCCACCTTCCATCTCAGCAGTTGTGATTCACCGGACCTGTTCAAAACACTGTGTCTTTATTTTAGATTTCCTAAACCAGTGTGACACCTCCCTCACAACTCAGCCCCTCCTCTGTCTGACACCCAAGCCCCTGTAGAGACTCTCAGCCTCCCTCCATCTCACACCTCAGCTCCTGTAGGGACCATCAGCCCCAATCACACCCCAGCCCCTGTAGAGACTCACAGACCTCTCTCTCACACACACAAGGTATTGGTTCTCAGTCCCCCTCTGTCTCACACCTAAGCACCTGTAAAGTATCTTAGCCCCCCTCTGTCTCACACTCCAGTCACTGTACAGATGCTCAGCCCTCCTCACATCCCAGCCCCTTTATAGACTCTCAGTCTCCTCTGTCTCACACACCCCTGCCCCTGTACAGACTCTCAGCCCCTCTCACACCTCAGCTCCTGTAGAGACTCAGATACCTCTATCACATACAACCCAGTCCCTGTATTGGTTCTCAGTCCCCCTCTGCCTCACACCTAAGACCCTGTACAGTCTCTTACCCCCCACCCCCTCTGTCTCACACACACACAACAGTCCCTGTATTGGTTCTCTGTTCCCCTCTGTCTCACAACTAAGCCCCAGTACAGTCTCTCATCCCCCCTCTGTCTCACCCACCCCACCATGTCTCACACACACTCCCCTCTGTCTCACACACACTCCCCTCTGTCTCACACACACTCCCCTCTGTCTCACACACACTCCCCTCTGTCTCACACACACTCCCCTCTGTCTCACACACACTCCCCTCTGTCTCACACACACTCCCCTCTGTCTCACACACACTCCCCTCTGTCTCACACACACTCCCCTCTGTCTCACACACACTCCCCTGTCTCACCCCCAGCCCCTATACAGACTTTCAGCCCTCCCCTCTGTATCACATTCCAGCCCATGCTCAGCCCTCCTCACATCCAAGCCCCTGTATAGACTCTCAGCCCCCTCTGTCTCACACACCCCAGCCCCTATACAGATTATCAGCCCCCTCTCTCTCTCACATCCCCCCTATTATATACTGTCTCACAGTTCTTATCTGCCCCACACCTAAGCCCCTGTACTGACTATTAACCCCCTCTGGGTCAAACATCAGCCCCTCTCTGTCTTAAACCCCAGCCCCTGTAGAGACCCACTGCACCTCTGTCTCACATCCCAGCCTCAGCCTGTACGGGTACTCAGCTCCCGTCCCCTCTGTCTCGCACATAAACCCCTCCTCCTCCACTTAACCCCTCTCTCTCTCCGCACCTACAGCTCACCCTCTTAACCACACTCTCTGCACACACAGTCCCCCTCACCTATAGGCGGTTAATGTTAATTGTCACGCTTCCTTAAATCACATATATATCACCTGGTAGTAGCTAGATCCAGTCCGGTTAAAGGACAGATGAGGTCACTGCAGTCACGTGGCTTCTGTGAGTTCACGGTCCTTTTGCTGCAAGGGATCTAGCTGCTACTTAAGGATAATGTACTGGAACTAGTTCTGGAAGGAGGCTCTGTGTGTGGGGCAGAGGGATCCTCTTTATATTAATATTTATCTGTAAATAATGCACTGGTGAGGTATTTGTATGTGAGGCAATAGGAATATCTATATAATATTATATACCTGTAGATAAGGTACTAGAATTATTGAACAAAAGTATCAACCTTGGGACCTCGCCTCTTTTACCGAACGTGACGAAATGCATACAGCTTCCGCTGCACTGCATGCTGGGAGTAGGTTCGTGGTTTCCTGCTGAATATCACGCTGGTAATTGTCTTCTTTGACTTACAGTACTTTCCTGTGTTTGTTTCCTGGGATGTGCTGACTCTCAGCCTAATAACCAAGTCAGTAATTTAGCTATAAACGGATGGTTGTCATATGTGTGCAATGTTGTTTTAGTATAACTGTATTAGTGTGTGTGTAACTGTTTTATACTGTGTGTAATAAATGTGTAACTAATTGCGGGAGGAGCAGCACAATTCCACATTTCTACATGATATGTAGCTGCATATAAGGCCTATAAACTATGTGTTTTGTTCTGTATATTAGATTGCAGGGAAGTGCAATGCATATTAGGTAGAAGGAATATTATATATGTATATTAGGTACTGGGGAAGGGGATTTGTGTGCGCTTGGCCTTGTGCAGAGGGAACCTCTCTATAGTATATATCTGTATATAAGGTACATGGAGAGCTGTTTGTTATGCATAGTCAAAGGGCTATTATGATGTAAAATTACATAGCGACTCTAATGCTATTTCACCCCACACATAGGTGGAACGTCTCTACTAAGGTTTTGTAGAAGTTGGCTCTGTTTGAGTGAGAGGGAACCTGTGATAATATGTACTGTATATCTATAAGGTACTGGGGAGGGGTCTGTATATGTGAGAGGTAGAGGGAACATCTCTATAATATATGTCTGTATAAAAGATACAGTGAGGGGTCTGTGTATATGTTAGGTAAAGGGAACTTCACACACACACATATATATATATATATATATATCTTGGTTTACTTACCCAGCAATGACGAAACTGGCTTCCTCCAATCACGGCAATACCTGATTGGAGGATTTCAGAATCGTCATTGCTGACGTATGAAGAGGCTTGCGACAGGCTGGTGAAGCACTGGAGCGGCTTCAAGAAGAAAAGGTAAGTATATTTTAAAAAAACGTCTGAAATGTCAATTTTCATGAATGAAAGTGCCCTTGTTTTTAATAGTTTTTTTTTTTTTTAAACAAAAACTGGCACTTTCATATGGAATTTGACCTTCACTTTAAGGTCCTTAAAATGATGTTAAAGTTTGAAGTCCTCTGACTTCATGAGAATACGTTCGTAATACCCAGTAGCTACAGAACAAGTCTTTTTTCCACACTCCCTAAATAGTGTTTACAGACAGCCCTCCTGCTGGAGCGGTCTGTGTAATGTGCTTTGTGCAGTACTATGTTCAAAGGCAGAAACGATGCAGATATACACACAAGCTGCAGAATTTCACTTCCCTTTCCCCCTCCAGGTTACCACAGATCTCCTCCAGTCTCTGCACAACCTAATTAAATGCTGTGGTAACCGGGATGGGGAAGGGAAGTGGAATTCCTGCAGCGTTAGAACGGACTGTGTGAAATCAGCAGACACAGATAAACACAGAAGCTGCTAAACTCAGTAGCATATTTTCCCTTCTGTCCGTTGTAACTCTGCAGGAATTCCACTTCCCTTCCCCCTCCAGTTACCACAGATCTCCTCCAGTCTCTGCACAACCTAATTAAATGCCGGTAACCGGGAGGGGGAAGGGAAGTGGAATTCCTGCAGAGTTAGAACGGACTGATTGGGAAAATATGCTACTGAGTTTAGCAGCTTCTGTGTTTATCTGTGTCTGCTGATTTCACACAGTCCGTTCTAACGCTGCAGGAATTCTACTTCCCTTCCCCATCCCGGTTACCACAGCATTTAATTAGGTTGTGCAGAGACTGGAGGAGATCTGTGGTAACCTGGAGGGGGAAAGGGAAGTGAAATTCTGCAGCTTGTGTGTGTATATCTGCATCGTTTCTGCCTTTGAACATAGTACTGCACAATGCACATTACACAGACCGCTCCAGCAGGAGGGCTGTCTGTAAACACTATTTAGGGAGTGTGGTAAAAAGCTTTGTTCTGTAGCTATTGGGTATTACGAACGTATTCTCATGAATTCAGAGGACTTCAAACTTTAACATCATTTTAGGACCTTAAGCAGCAAAATTAATAAAACATGTTAATTAAAAACTTTATTTTCGGGGGGGGCGGAGCCTGCGACAGTCGGAGATGGCCACACTTGTGTAGAGCTCCGTACACAACAACAGCGGGACCTGCGATCTAACACCTCAGATGGCACATGTTGGACAGCATAACCTAACCTGATGTAGCCCAAAGACTACCGCATATATTGACAGTGTCTCCTTAGCCTCCGGCGGTTACACCCGCCCAGTTAACAACCTGCGCCACACAGAGATATTATAAGGCCCGTGACTTAAACCAGGCTGTAGTTAGACATGGCCATACAAACATAGCAGAAGGACACAGTCTGACCGAAGAGTGCACCACCGCAGGCAGTCATTAGCCTGCACCCAAAATACAGACTGGGAACTTCAGGAACCGCTAAGGCCTATAATAGTGCGTTAGCGTGAACCTTGCAAATAATCAAATATGCAAAATATGTGATAGGTGAGGGAGTCACGGACACATGGACATGTATACTGGATATGACTAGGCCCTCACACAAAGCTTGAAAGCGGCCTACAGAGATGCATCTTGACACACCGTAGAATGGGAAGGCCCAAGGCATAGGAAGCTAACACAACTTTTGTATAGCGCAGATAAGCATAGTTTTTTATTATTGCACAAACTGCATATGTCCTGACACGAAGGATAACCAGTCTGAGAGCACTGTTTGTTAATTGCAGCAGCTTCTAAGATAACTTGCACCTATACACTGCATTATGTCTCACCGCAGAACCACTAAGGCTGATAAAGCCTTGAAGCTAGTAACCTCTGGGACTAGCTCTTTAAATAGCTACTTTAAGAATATTAACAAGCTCAAAACTGCGACTAACTTCACAGATGAAGAACAGGATGACCCAGACGGAGATACACCTTATTCTGTATCCAATCCCAGTTCCCCAGCGGCAACTACTGCTCTTGAAGATGGCCCTGTTACTTTAAAAGCAATGGAAGCTTTGATCAGCCAAGTGAAAGTGTGCATACGTGAAGTGTGCAGATTTAAAAAAAGGCATAAATTAATTGGGGTATAGAGTAGAGGCGCTAGAAGAGGACAGAGAGGTGCTCGTCAAAGACATGGATGACATGTGACACACCGTGACTAACCAACAGGCACAAATTAATGATCTGGAAAACAAACTTGACGACATCGAAAACAGGACACGCAGAATCAACCTGTGCATCAGAGACATACCGGAGTCAGTAAATAGTGAAACATTACCAGAATTTCTACAAAGTTTGTTTCAATCCTTAGCAATAGCTAATTCCATAGTGATGGAAGACGTCCAATTAGATGGGGCACATCGCTCCCTGCGCCCCAAACCTGGGGATAATCAACCACCCCGAGATGACATACTACGCTTTCAGTCATATAAGGACAGAGAAAAGATATACAACTTTTCTAGAGCGCAACCTGCCTTTTCACATATGGGATCTCGAACACAAATATATCAAGACCTCTCGGCTAGGACTTTACTAAGGCGAAAAAGAGTATCACACCCTAACTACGCATCTCCGTTCCATGCAGATACCCTATAGATGGGGATTTCCAGTATCTTTGCAAATCAACAAAAATGGTAAACGCCACATCTCTCAAGATCCAGCTCACACGGTCTCCTTTTGTGAGCAACTAAATATCCCTCCACCACATCCCTCAGAGGTAACGGAGCAATCGCCTTCTAAGCTTCCTAAGCAAGCACCCAAGGCCCAGAGAAAGACCTAGGCAGATGCAGCAGCTCTCGGATCTAAAAAAAAAAAACCTCCAAGGACACTTATGGAAGATACTTGAACACTGCCAGATTTTGGTTATTCTGGATTAGTTCCCTGGTTTGGGGGATGGACAATGTCCTTCTTAACTACATGTTCTTTGCCAGGTTTTCAAGTAATTTTGTTAGTTTTCTTTTTTCTCTTCCAGATGTTATAAATAACTGTTTATAGTACTCACTGTTACTCCTCAACTTGGAGATGCCACAAAGCATTTATTACTACGCTGTATACCGCAGAGACTATTTATGTGCTATTTTACATTTATTGATGCTGATGCTTTCCTTTTGTTTCCTACAGATGTAACTTTCCCATACCTTTAATGGTAACTGACATTGTAATGGAGATAGGATGATTTAGATTTTAACCACTTTAAATGTCTACTATAATATAGTTAACCTCCAGAATTGTCACTATTATAGAACCAGTAAGATTATCTTAATGCCTACATGTACTAATATGTTGTTGACCCTAGCTGTTTGCGGGTCCCGTTTGTTTATTTGTGTTTACACCCCTTGTTTTCTGCAGTTTTCTTTTTCCTAGTATTGAGAAATATACTAAAAAAAAAAAAAAAAAATCCTAATTTTTTACCGAGGATATTCTTTCACACCCTTTCCCCTTAGCCTTATTTTTACATTACCCCCTCCCTCCCCCTACCTTCCCCGTTCCCTTGAACTAGATAGCAAACCCTCCTCCTCAGCCCAAGACCTAACAAGACACGTACACAATAATAGCCCTAGCGTCATATTAACTAGCGACAATGCCCCCTAATAGCCAATTCACTATAGCTACACAAAATGTCAAAGGCTTCCTGTCACCGGAGAAACGCTCCATCGCCTTGCATGACTTTCATAAACGTAAACTAGACATAGTACTCATACAAGAGATGCATTTCGCTAAAGAACCTAGCATTTCTATAGTCATTATGACCAGTATTTCCTTGGCTCAGGGCCAAACAAAGACGGGGTAGGCATATTGTTCCGCAAAGGATCCCCCTTTGAATTGATACAAAAGCATTAAGGGCAGACTCTTAATACTGGTTGGACTATACTATTGGAAACCGATCACAATAGTAAATATTTATGCACCTAACAGACCATCTCCCTCCTTTTTCCGACCAGCTAATAATAGACTTTTGGATGCGGCAAAAGGCCCGATTATAATAGGAGGCAATTTTAATTTCCCCATTGGCCCATCACTTGATAGCTCAACTGTTCGCTCATATATGAGCAATATTTAAATAAAAGAAAACTGGTCCGCGCTATGCGTCCTACCCTTATTTAACACTTGGCATATAACACACCCGGGAATCAAGGATGTGATGGATACCCAAGGCTACCCCGACTGGGTAGCTCCGCCAAACGGGTCCTGCTTCCTCCCTGCCGATTGCAGCTATGTAGCTGGCAAGTGACCACAGCCTGTAGCCACCCCTGATGCCCGACAGCACCAGTACTCAGGGTCCCACCCTGTGGCAGACTCCAGCTACCAGACTAGGTAGCTCTGTCAGTGTCCTTCCTCTGCCTGGAACAGGCTGCTATGTAGCCCTGGAAAAGTGATTTTAGCTGGAGCAAACCCAAATAACTAGCCTAGCATTCAGGTTTAACAGGAACTGATTTTATTGAAAACATACACTCCTTTTATACAGTCAGCTCATCTTGATAAGTCATTATACACACAACCAACAGCTAGGGTAAGGGCAAACAGTGTTTTATCCTGCGCGTTTCACATTAAAAATGGGACTTGTCAAGGATACCCACTGTCACCACTCTTATTTGCCCTCATGGTAGAAACATTCCCGGCACGCACTAGGCAGAACCCGGAGATTTATGGGCTGTCCATTGGATCAGTTCATCAAAAATGTTTATTATATATTGCATTTACATTGACATCCCCCACCTTGACAGTACCCACCCTTCTCAGAGAACTTGCGTCCTTTAAGATAGTTTCTAACTTCTCCATTAATCTGGACAAATCGATATTACTGCCTATTCACCTCTCAGCTCAAGACATAGAATACCTCGCAACTTACAATGACTTCCTCTTTGAATCCAAAATGCTTTATCTGGGGGTGCACATCACTTCATGGGTAACAGAGTTGTTCGACCTTAATTATGTTCCCTTACAAAAAGAAACACAAACACTCCTGAACACATGGAATAAAAATGGTCATCTTTCCTGGATGGGCAGAGTCCATGCAGTGAAGATGACGATTCTTCCAAAATTTCTTTACCTGTTTCAAACACTCCCAATAAAGTTACCCCAGCCGTACCTCCGTCTGATACAAAGAATTTTTGAATCATTCATATGGTCCCAGCGGAAGGCGCGCGTCCCCAAAAATAATATATATCTAGCTAAAGAAAACAGAGGTATGGGAGCACCTAACATATTCGATTATTATAGGGCTTCCCACCTTGCCCGGATAGTAGCCTGAAACCACTCTTCCCTGGAAAAAACATGGACTCAGATGGAGTCCCTTTTAACAAGTATAAACCTCAGGGAAATCTGTTGGATCCCTTTTAAACACAGACCCAAAACTAAACTACCTAACTTATGTAGACAGTACCCTCAAAGAATGGGATAAGCTTCTACGTGTGAACCCGACCCTCTCGAGCCCCATCTCACCCATGATACCCTTACTTGATAATCCTGACTTTGGTTCTCTCAAATTCCCATAAATGGCCATAGTTGACGGTAAACCCTCAAATATCCCAGGACACATGATCATTAAAGATTGCCATATCAATACGCAAGAAGCTATTGCCCAAGAAATAGGCCCCCTTTTACACAATGGTACCCTTACTTTCAGTTACGACATGCAGTTACCACATCTCTACACAGAAGCAATATAGTCAGGCCACACACACCATTTGAAGCACTTTGCTCAAACACCGGATATACTAGATCTCATATTTCCTTGATACATAAAATATTACAGCGCCTTGCAGCGAGCAATAGACCATCCTATGCACAGAGATGGGAAAATGAGCTCCATGCAGAACTATCAGATGCACAATGGAGTAGAATTTTTGACACAATTAAAAAATCTTCACTCTCCCAAACTATAGTAGAGATGAATTACAAATTGCTGTCTCAATGGTATCTGACGCCCAAAAGGCTACATAGTATATACCCAGGTGCTTCCCCGCTTTGCTGGAGAAGATGTGGGGAGGTGGGCGACCTTTTGCACATTTGGTGGGGCTGCCCACTTCTCCGCACATATTGGAAAAACATCTCCGACAGTATTAATAACATCTTAAACATAGATGTCGACTTAACCCAGTCAGTAGTACTACTTAATGCTATCCCGAAAATCACATGTCAAATCATACGAAAACTTTTTCAGTATATGCTGAACAGTGCTAAACGCTTAATTCCTAGACTCTGGAAGACTGCCCAGCCCCTGACTCATTCGTCATGGGTTAGAGAGGTTGCACACGTACTAGAACTGGAGAAGATACATTATACATACGTGGGTAGACAAGACTTCATCTTAGATGTTATCTTTCTATGGGAACAAAGACCTAGAGTTCAGTAGAGACGTGGAAGAATACATGGTCACCTATACCTGTGCAGGTTTTGGACCACTTAGACAATAAAGTGGGCTCTACCTGCCCTTTCCCTTCCTCATCCCTCCTCCATCCCTCACCTAATCTTTCCCTCCCCCTCTCCTTTTCCCCCTTCTTTCTTAATTTTTTTTTATTCTTATTCTTAATATTGTTCGTCTTAGGCATCATATATAGCAATGCCAGAATGTAGCGATGTGAATCTATGAGAAATGCTTAGTCAATTGTCCGCCCAAGAATCTCACTGCATGGATGTAAATGTGTAGTTATGTGACGATGTAATGCTATCATTTTTTCTGTTACTGTTTTTACGATATTAGCTTAGACGGCTCTCTTCATTTTAGAGACGTCATCTGAATGCCTTTTATGTTTTCTTGTATGTTTGTTATTTTTTGTTATTATTAAAAAGTAATACAAAATATTTAATTAAAAAAAACAAAAAAAAAACTTTATTTTCTTTTAATGCTTTATTTAATTAGCCCATATTTTGAGTGTATAATGTCCCTTTAAGTGATAGTAGCTCAGGCAGACAAAGTGATAAAAGCAGATTCATCCTTGTGACACAGACGAGACTTTAATCCTGGGAAGTCTGTTTAATTGATGGAACTGCCGGGGTATAAATAGCGCTTCTTATCAAACTCCAGGTGCCTTTAAACAATTTTGATGATGTGGAAAAATAATAATTGCAGTATAGTGTAAAACTGTGCATGGGTACACAAGGGAATTCCAGAAAACTATCACCAATTTGGGCTTATATTTTCATTAATTATCTAATTAATGCAAACCAAAGTTGGTTTCTAAAAGTGCTAGGTCTATTGAAAAGACAGCATACAGTTTGCGTGGGTAACTCACAGAAGAAATAAACACAATGGAATTGATATTCAAAAGCGATAAATGTAAATGGTTGGACACGGCTTCAGCACAAGGTTGTCAAATGGCTCAAATTAAACGGTTAAAGATTTGTAAATAGTAACATAAAATAAAAAAGCTATGTTTTGTTAGAGAAGTTAAAGGGACGGTCTACTCCAGAATGTTTATTGTTTTAAAAAGATAGATAATCCCTTTATTACCCATTCTCCCTAAGGGTGATGTGGGAAGCCAGACGTGAACCCATTGCTCAGTGTGCCTAGAGCTTTATTACCCATTCCCTAGTTTTGCTTAAACAGCATGGTTGTATTAATAAACTTTTTACCTCTGCGATTACCTTGTATCTAAGCCTCTGCAGAATGCCCCTTTATTCCAGTTCTTTTGACAGACATGCATTTTAGCCAATCAGTACTTACTCCTAGGTAACTCCACGTGCATGTGCACAATGTTTTCTATATGGCACAAATGAACTAACGCCCTCTAGCTGTGAAAAACTGTCAAAATGCCCTGAGATAAGAGGCGGCCTTCAAGGCCTTAGAAATTAGCTTATGAGCCTACATATGATTAGCTTTCAACAAAGAATACCAAGAGAACAAAGCAAAATTGATGATAAAAGTAAATTGGATGTCCTATCTGAATCATGAAAGTTTAATTTTGACTAGACTGCCCCTTTAATGTATTCCCCTTATGACAACAAACTGAACTTGAGACTCTCTCTCTGTGTTTAGGCTCCTGTTACTGTGAAGATCACGTATAATGGACGTCACTGCGTTTGTCAGTAAAGGGGAAACATTATAAGAATATCTGATAAATTCATTTGTGCTGAACAAGACAATGTCTGACAAGAACCAAACCTCAGACCTTCCTGATGCACACAGAGGTAAGCAGGATGTCACATGTATGTCACCTGGTTTTGTCATCACAATTGAATAATATTTACATTAACTAACCAGAAACCTCAGTGATCTGTTCGTCTTAAAGGGACATAGGGGTTGATATTGGTAATGTACAGAAGTCTTTACTACGCAGTTTATAAAATCCTGCTTTACTCCTGTTGTTAATGACCAGATCGGCACTATGTGCTCATGCCCAGTCTCTTCGTAAAGAGCGCTTATTGGTAGGTAAGCTCCATGCATAGTGTACCAACCAATCAGCTATTGCACATGTTGCCTATTTCTTATATACAAAATGTCTAGACATGGTTTTGTTTGTTTTGTAGGCACTTTGCATTGCACAATGTCTTGCTCTGGTGTTCTTGAATTGTACAACACCAGCTGATGAAATCGGAGTGCAATCTATACATGACAGCAGTGCTTGTCATCAGAGTATACTGACATAGGCTCACAAGCGTGCTCTATAAATGGCAGAAGTGTTTGTCATCAGAGTATACTGACATAGGTTCACAAGTGTGCTCTATAAATGGTAGTAGTGTTTGTCGTTAGAGCATTCAAAAGTAGATTCAGGAGCACGCTCTATATGTGCAGCAGTGCTTGTCATGAGAGCATACTGAGGTAGGCTCAGAAGTGCACGCTATATATGGCAGTAGTGCTTATCATGAGAGCATACTGAGGTAAGTACAGGCGCATTCTCTATATATGACAGCAGTGTTTGTCATGAAAGCATACTGAGGTAGAACAGGAACTTGCTCTATACATGGCAGCAGTGTTTGTTATGAAAGCATACTGAGGTAGAACAGGAGCGTGCTCTATATATGGCAGCAGTGCTTGTTGTGAGCCCATACAGAGGTAGGCACAGGAGCACTGTCAATATATGGGATAAGTGTTTGTCATGAGATCATACTGAGGAAGGCTTAGGAGCGCTCTCTATATATGACAGCAGTGTTTGTCATGAGATCATACTGAAGTAGGCACAGCAGTGTGCTCTATATATTGCAGCAGTGCTTGTCATGAGACAAGGCTCAGGAGCGCTCTCTATACATGGTAGTAGTGCTTGTCATGAGAGCATACAGAGGTAGAACACGAGCGTGCTCTATATATGGCAGCAGTGCTTGTCGTTAGACCATATATAGGCACAGGAGCACTGTCTATATGGCAAAAAGGTGTAGAGTCCACAGCACTTTAAGTATCTGTTTATTAAATCATAACAGACAGGTAAATGTGCACATTTTGCTTTAATAAACAGATGCTTATTCATAGTGCTGTGGACCTGTTAGGAGCCTTGCCCGTGACTCCAGTCCTACGTGCACTACCCCAGATGGGAGTTCCAGGTGCTGAGCTTTACATTATCTGTTGTTTCTATATATGGGAGTAGGGTTTGTCATGAGAGCATACTGAGGAAGGCTCAGGAGCGCTCTCTGTATATGACAGCAGTGTTTGTCCTGAGATCATACTGAGGAAGGCTCAGGAGTAGGGCTGCAACTAACGATTTTTTTCAATTAATCGACTAATCGGATAAAATATAAATGATTTTTTCCTATATTTAAAATAAAATCCACATACTGAGTGTTATAAATATAAACTTTATAAAACAACTGTTGGTCCAATTTTTTAAGCAGCAGAATTTTTTTTTATAATTAAGCAAAACAAAACCACAAACTGTTTGAAAAGAGGTAGAATGAGGTAGATTACCACTGTTTATCACATTCTGTTATTCACTCTTTCAGAAACTTTGCATTGAAATGCAAAAATAACATGTCCACATGCTCCTGGCTCTCTTTTTTGCAGGTAATTTTGACTTCAGCAGAGAAGAGGCACTCAGATGGTGTTGAGGTGCCTGAGATGCATAAGTAGGTTTTTGCCAATTTCACCAAGGTGTGCTATTTATCTTTGTTAGTTCTCCACCAATGCAAGGGCCTCTCAACAAAGTAAGCCTGGACTTCATTATAACATAAAAATATCTTGAATATCCATATGCAGTAGTAAATATCCATCTATAAGGTTAGGGGGAAAATATCTAGTCTACTCTTAAAATAACAGATGAATATTTACATAGGTTGAATCTGGTACATTTTCCAATTAATTAAAATAGAATTCATATAACAAGTGCCATCAATCTAGGGCTAGGTGTAAATTACAAGCTGTGCTCTATATCATGCAAAGCATAGCCCCAAATCACCTGATTTTATATAAATAATACAAATTATGCCTCCTGTTTTATTTCTGGGTTGCACATAAGACAGGAGAAGTTGTAAACTTAAAAAGAAACTTATAGTGTCCTAAAAAAGTGAAAAGTAAACGTCTGTAGAGGTCCTTTAGGCTGAGGACAAAACCATAAAGCACAATACCCTGTGCAGGATCTCATTGGAGTGAAGCAGCTGGTGCTGTGCACAGAACAACTAATTGCAAACCAATTAATTGATTTTGAGATTCGTTGACAGCTATTTTCATAATAAATTATTATCGATTATGCCGATTAGTTGTTGCAGCTCTACTCAGGAGTGCTCTCTCTATGGCAGCAGTGTTTGTCATGAGAGCATACTGAGGTATGGTTAGGAGCGCTCTCTGTATATGGCAGCAGTGTTTGTACTGAGATCATACTGAGGAAGGCTCAGGAGCAGAGCTGCAACTAACGATTATGGGCTGATTATTTTTTTCAATTAATCGACTAATCGGATAAAAAATAAATGATTTTTTCCTATATTTAAAATAAAATCCACATACTGAGTGTTATAAATATAAACTTTACATTAAAACAACTGTTGGTCCAATTTTTTAAGCAGCAGAACAATTTTTTTTATAATTAAGCAAAACAAAACCACAAACTGTTTGAAAAGAGGTAGAAGTAGAATGAGGTAGATTACCACTGTTTATCACATTCTGTTATTCACTCTTTCAGAAACTTTGCATTGAAATGCAAAAATAATAACATGTCCACATGCTCCTGGCTCTCTTTTTTGCAGGTAATTTTGCCTTCAGCAGAGAAGAGGCACTCAGATGGTGTTGAGGTGCCTGAGATGCATAAGTAGGGTTTTGCCAATTTCACCAAGGTGTGCTATTAATCTTTGTTAGTTCTCCACCAATGCAAGGGCCTCTCAACAAAGTAAGCTTGGACCTCATTATAACATAAAAATATCTTGAATATCCATATGCAGTGGTAAATAATCATCTATAAGGTTAGGGGGAAATATCTAGTCTACTCTTAAAATAACAGATATATATTTACAGAGGTTGAATCTGGTACATTTTCCAATTAATTAAATAGAATTCATATAACAAATGCCATCAATCTAGGGCTAGGTGTAAATAACAAGCTGTGCTCTATATCATGCAAAGCATAGCCCCAAATCACCTGATTTTATATAAATAATACAAATTATGCCTCCTGTTTTATTTCTGGGTTGCACATAAGACAGGAGTAGTTGTAAACTTAATAAGAAACTTATAGTGTCCTAAAAAAGTGAAAAGTAAACGTCTGTAGAGGTCCTTTAGGCTGAGGACAAAACCATAAAACACAATACCCTGTGCAGGAGCTCATTGGAGTGAAGCAGCTGGTGCTGTGCACAGAACAACTAATTGCAAACCAATTAATTGATTTTGAGATTTGTTGACAACTATTTTCATAATAAATTATTATCGATTATGCTGATTAGTTGTTGCAGCTCTACTCAGGAGTGCTCTCTATATGGCAGCAGTGTTTGTCATGAGAGCATACTGAGGTAGGCACAGCAGCATGCTGTATATGAGGCAGCAGTGATTGTCATGAGAGCATACAGAAGTAGGTACAGGAGAGCTCTCTATATATGGCAGTAGTGTTAGTAATGAGAACATACTGAGGTAGGTACAGGCGCATGCTCTATATGAGGCAGCAGTGTTTGTAATGAGAGCATACTGAGGTAGGTACAGGATCATGCTCTATATGAGGCAGCAGTGTTTGTAATGAGAGCATACTGAGGTAGGTACAGGATCATGCTCTATATGAGGCAGCAGTGTTTGTAATGAGAGCATACTGAGGTAGGTACAGGTGCAAGCTCTATATGAGACGGCAGTGTTTGTAATGAGAGCATACTGAGGTAGGTACAGGATCATGCTCTGTATGAGGCAGCAGTGTTTGTAATGAGATCATACTGAGGTAGGTACAGGATCATGCTCTATATGAGGCAGCAGTGTTTGTAATGAGAGCATACTGAGGTAGGTACAGGATCATGCTCTATATGAGGCAGCAGTGTTTGTAATGAGAACATACTGAGGTAGGTACAGGCGCATGCTCTATATGAGGCAGCAGTGTTTGTAATGAGAGCATACTGAGGTAGGGGCAGCAGTGTTTGTCAAGAGCACATACTGAGGTAGGGTCAGGAGCGCACTCTGTATATAGCTGCAGTGTTTAACACAAGAACATACTGAGGTATGCTCAGGAGCGTGCTCCTATATATAGCAGCAGTACTTGTCATAAGAGCATACTGAGGTAGGCACAGGAGAGCGCTCTATATGGCAGCAATGTTTGTCATGAGAGCATACTGAGGTAGGTACAGGAGCATGTTCTATGTATGCCTGAAGTGTTTGTAATGAGAGCATACTGAGGTATATACAGGATCATGCTCTATATGAGGCAGCAGTGTTTGTAATGAGAGCATACTGAGGTAGGTACAGGCGCATGCTCTATATGAGGCAGCAGTGTTTGTAATGAGAGCATACTGAGGTACGTACAGACGCATGCTCTATATGAGGCAGCAGTGTTTGTAATGAGAGCATACTGAGGTAGGTACAGGCGCATGCTCTATATGAGGCAGCAGTGATTGTAATGAGAGCATACTGAGGTAGGTACAGGATCATGCTCTATATGAGGCAGCAATGTTTGTAATGAGAGCATACTGAGGTAGGTACAGGATCATGCTCTATATGAGGCAGCAGTGTTTGTAATGAGAGCATACTGAGGTAGGTACAGGATCATGCTCTATATGAGACAGCAGTGTTTGTAATGAGAGCATACTGAGGTAGGTACAGGAGCGTGCTCTATATGAGGCAGCAGTGTTTGTAATGAGAGCATACTGAGGTAGGTACAGGCTCATGCTCTATATGAGACAGCAGTGTTTGTAATGAGAGCATACTGAGGTAGGTACAGGATCATGCTCTATATGAGACAGCAGTGTTTGTAATGAGAGCATACTGAGGTAGGTACAGGATCATGCTCTATATGAGACAGCAGTGTTTGTAATGAGAGCATACTGAGGTAGGTACAGGAGCGTGCTCTATATGAGGCAGCAGTGTTTGTAATGAGAGCATACTGAGGTAGGTACAGGATCATGCTCTATATGAGGCAGCAGTGTTTGTAATGAGAGCATACTGAGGTAGGTACAGGCGCATGCTCTATATGAGGCAGCAGTGTTTGTAATGAGAGCATACTGAGGGTAGGTACAGGCACATGCTCTATATGAGACAACAGTGTTTGTAATGAGAGCATACTGAGGTAGGTACAGGCGCATGCTCTATATGAGGCAGCAGTGATTGTAATGAGAGCATACTGAGGTAGGTACAGGATCATGCTCTATATGAGGCAGCAGTGTTTCTAATGAGAGCATAATGAGATAGGTACAGGATCATGCTATATATGAGGCAGGAGTGATTGTAATGAGAGCATACTGAGGTAGGTACAGGATCATGCTCTATATGAGGCAGCAGTGTTTGTAATGAGTGCATACTGAGGTAGGTACAGGATCATGCTCTATATGAGGCAGCAGTGTTTCTAATGAGAGCATAATGAGATAGGTACAGGATCATGCTATATATGAGGCAGGAGTGATTGTAATGAGAGCATACTGAGGTAGGTACAGGATCATGCTCTTTATCAAGCAGCAGTTATGGGAGCACATTGAAGTAGGCTCAGGAGCGTGCTTTATGTATGACAGCAGTGCTTGTCGTGAGAGCATACTGAGATAGGCACAGGGTTAAGTTGGATCAAGGGGTTAGATGCATACGATGTGACTGCGCTATTCCAAGATGCTGGTTTATTTCGGCCCATAGTTGGTACCAGTTAACCTTTTAAATTGGGATTTTTTTTCTTTCTTTTTTTTTTCTTTTTTTTTTTTCTTCTAAGCTGTGCTACTGTACTTAATTTTTTTTATTAATTAAATTGTTTTACATAACATCTGTGCCAATTTCTTCCCAAAAGTGATTACATTTTACTCATTGCTGTAAGTGGCTGCATTTAATACAAAGTGTGATTTAATTCGGCTTCAGGATATTATTGTAAAAGAAGATAAAACATACAAACTGCTGCTATATAAGTTTATGTTACACCCTGTACTGTGCTCTATCAGGTAACTTCCTGCTGTAATTACATGGCGTCTAGAGGAAAACCCGGGCACTGGGCTATTAAATGTGAAGGAAGAGAATGAGACAGATGACATGAATAGTCATCAGACTGAAATACATTGCTCCCTCCCTGCCGGTGAGTAGTAATACGTGAGAGTCTGCCGGGGCTGTGCACACAATTCCTTACTGCTCTCCCTCCCTGCCGGGGAGTAGTAATACGTGAGAGTCTGCCGGGGCTGTGCACACAGTTACTTACTGCTCTCCCTCCCTGCCGGTGAGTAGTAATACGTGAGAGTCTGCCGGGGCTGTGCACACAGTTACTTACTGCTCTCCCTCCCTGCCGGTGAGTAGTAATACGTGAGAGTCTGCCGGGGCTTTGCACACAGTTACTTACTGCTCTCCCTTGTAGTTTACTGTCTGCTTTATAAGCGCAGATAACAACATGAGTTTAACCCTTGTTTAGTTTTATACTGGAATATAGAGGATCACAGTAAAAAAAAGGATGAGAGGGAAAAGGAGGAGACTGTTGCGAATTTAGTGCTATTGTCTGTTAGGGAAATACACAAACTATTTTATGGTAAAGTTATAAACAAAACTAGATCATGTGATATAAAAACTGAATCTGCTTTATTGTACAGATGAAGATAACGCTGATATAGTGAAAGTTGAGATAACAGAAGATCTGTGTGTGAGGCATCAGCTGGAAGCACCAGATGAGGAAACCAGTGACAGCATCAGCCCAGGTGAGTGTGCACTTGTGGTGTGTCTGAGGGACACAGGATACAGGTGAGTGTGCACTTGTGGTGTGTCTGAGGGACACAGGATACAGGTGAGTATGTATGTGTGGTGTGCCTGAGGGATGAAGGTCACAGGTAAGTGTGCATCTATGTTGTATCTGAGGGATATGGCTTACATGTGAGTGTGCATAAGTGTTGTGTCTTAAGCACTGGCGTATTTAGGTTTTTGTGCTGCCCTAGGCACTGACATTCTGCTGTCGTCATCCCTTACCCCCTCAGGTTTTAAACCTTTTTTGGTCATAACATTTTTTGGTCAAGACAAGTCAGTCATGATCAAACACTTAACAGAAGCTGCAGTCTGAACACTGGCTTATCTGCCAATGCCCATTTAATTAAGGAAACACTGAGCATCAGTACAAGAATTTGCCCATTGGAATTAAGTCTATGTTGCTACAAAAATAAACTCCACTTCCCACAGGCAGCAGATGAGGAGGTGTGAACATAAAAAAAAACACAATAAAAAGACATTTCACCACTCTCCCCCCCCCCCCCCACCACCACTGTATACGAGATAAACATTAGTAATGTGGTAACGTAATCTTCACAGACAAAAAATGTTCAAGCAGACATAGCAATGTCCATTACAGATTTACATTAAAGCCATAGTAGTAGTTTGCATGAATATAGAGGCTTTAAATATAATAGCAATATGTCTGCATCATTTAACATGCATAATCAGGTGAGATAAAAAATGAGATCAACATCATTCAGCTTCAAAACCACCGCAGCAAGACGAGGTTGGGATACATTGGTTCTATAATTTTAGCAGTTTGCATAGAAACATATCCAGACTTCACAGTGAAATAGAATCCAGACAGACACTACAGTGTGGTGCACGCCGTAACGGCTGAGTAAACCGGAAAGGCAAATACAAAAAGAAAAAACAGCTGCACTCAAAAAGGCTCCAAAAATTTTTTTCTTCACCATGATAATTAAAATGGCACAAGAAAGAATCCTTGTGCCATTTCTTCTACAAGATGCAACGAGTCCACGGATTCATCCTTACTTGTGGGATATTATACTCCTGCTAACAGGAAGTGGCAAAGAGTACCACAGCAGAGCTGTATATATAGCTCTTCCCTTCTCTCCACCCCCAGTCATTCTCTTTGCCTAGGCTAGTAATAGGAAGAGGTAAAGTGAAAGAGGTGTTAAAATGATAGTTTTTAGTTTCTTCAATCAAGAAGTTTTTTATTTTAAATGGTACCGGTGAGTACTATTTTCCTCAGGCAGCATATAGAAGACGATTTCTGCCCTGAGGTTGATGATCTTAGCAGATGTCACTAAGATCCATGTGGGTTCCCACAGAATGGCTGAGGAGTACTAGAGAAATCTTCAGTGTGGGGAACGTTTTCATCAAAACTAACATTGAGTCAAATGATGAGAAGACAACTAAAGGTATATTTAACCTTAGTTCAACAACACTGACAGATAAAGAGAAATCAGTACTCTCTTATGGCTTAAGCTTCGCCCCGTCCAAAGGGATGGATAAATTCCAAACCTTCATCAGTGTTAAAGAACTAGTCAGGAAACTGACTCTGAAAAGGCATTTCCTTAAATCTCCTATTGAGATTCATTCAACACAGTCAAGATACAGTGTGGAAGACCAATTCACACACACTGACCTCAAACCAAGATCCACTTTTTACCCTACTACCTGTAAAGGTAGTGCTATGGAAACGTTCGAAATGAATGTTTGTCAAGACATCAAAAATCTAAGTCTAACCAAGTCAAAAAAGATAAAACACAATCTGAGAAGGTCACAAATAGAGACCGTCAGACGACTTGAGAGGAACTGTAACCTGACTATTAAGCCAGCAGACAAATGTGGCGGCATAGTCATTATGGACAGAATAAGATATGATGAGCAATGCAGAAGGATTCTTAATGATGAAAAGACATACCAGAAGCTCTGCAACAACCCAGTGGCAAAATTTAAGAAGGAATTGGAAGATCTTCTTGCAGGAGCTAGGTCACAAGGAATACTGAATGAGAAGGAGTATAATTACATTAGGGTAACACACCCAATCACCCCGGTCTTCTGTCAATTACCCAAGATCCATAAATCTTTGGACAACCCTCCAGGAAGGCCCATCATATCCAGGATAAGGTCTTTAACAAGCAATTTGTCAGAGTATGTAGATAAAGTTCTACAAAAATATGTCACTAAACTGCCATCTTACTTAAGAGACTCCACCCAAGTCTTGGCCCTATTAGATTCACTAACATGGGAGAACTACATAATGGCCACGTGTGACGTCACTTCACTCTACACGAGTATCCCACACCAACTGGGAATAGAGGCTGTCAACTCCTTCCTAAGTAAAGACTTAGAAGTACCCAAAGAACAACGCCTATTTATACTACAGTATAAACTACATTCTGAACCACAACTACTTCTGTAATGATAATAAGTTTTACAAGCAACTATGTGGTACAGCAATGGGGACCAGGTTCGCGCCGAGTTACGCAAACCTGTACATGGGCCAATGGGAAAACATCTTTTGGGACTCATGCCCAGCCAGCGCGGACCTGGTCCTATACTCAAGGTACATAGATAATAATAATAATTTGCGATTTATATAGCGCTTTTCTCCCTGTGAGACTCAAAGCACTTTACAAATATACCAACATAAGACATAAAAGTTAGGAGTTTCTGAAGGTCACATAAGCGGACTGAATGCCTGATGGAAGAGGTGGGTCTTTAGCTTTTTTTTAAAAGTCTGTAAGGACGGTGCCTCTCTGATTGCGCACAGTAAAGAGTTCCAGAAAGTAGGGGCAGCGTGGCCGAATGCTCTGGAGCCTGAGTTTGTCCTTTATTCTTGGCACTGAGAGGAGGGATGTGTTGGCTGACCTAAGTGAACGGGATGGGATGTAGGGTGTCAGGAGCTCTTTCAGGTACTGTGGGCCTTGGTTGTTTAAGGCTTTGAAGGTCAGCAGGCCAATTTTAAAATATGTTCGCCATTTAATTGGAAGCCAATGCAGGGAGTGGAGAACAGGTGTTATGTGGCAGGAGCGAGTTTGATTGGTCAATAGTCTGGCTGCTGCGTTTTGTACTGTCTGAAGGCGATGGAGTTCTTTTTTTGGGAGGCCCAAGTAAAGTGCATTGCAGTAATCTAGCCTAGAGGATACAAATGCATGGATTAATGTTGGCATATCATCCGGTGGAATTAAGTGTTGTATCCTGGCTATGTTTTTCAGATGAAAGTAGGCAGATTTTATTACGGAGGAAATCTGCTGTTTAAAAGATAGTCCAGCGTCAATCAGCACTCCGAGGTTTTGTACCTTTGATGAACTAATGAGTTTAGAGCCTCCAAGCTCCAGGCCAGTTGGGTGATCGTGGGATATTTTTGATGCCCGGGGTCCCCTCACCAAGAGTAACTCTGTTTTGTCCGGGTTCACTTTGAGACAGCTAGCATTCATCCATTCTATGAGGTCTGTTAAGCAATTATTTATGCGGCATGCTGGGTCTGTAGTATCTGGAGCAAAGGAGAAGTAGAGTTGTGTGTCATCAGCGTAACAATGATATCTTAGGCCATGTCAGTTAATGATGTCCCTCAATGGTAGTAAGTAAATTGCGAATGGCATGGGAGACAGGATAGATCCTTGTGGAACTCCGCAGGCCAGTTCTGTTGGTGCTGATGAGCTTGATCCTGATATTACTCTCTGTGATCTACCAGTGAGGAAAGATTTAAACCAGTTAAGGACTGTGCCTCCTAGACCACAGATGTACTGCAAGCGCTCTATTAGAATCCTATGGTCAATGGTGTCAAATGCAGCTGAGAGATCCAGGAGGATTAGAATGGAGTAATCACCTTTGTCTCTTGCCATGAGGAGATCATTTAGCACTCGGACTAGTGCTGTTTCAGTGATGTGGCGGGATCTGAAGCCTGACTGGAAAGGATCGAATATGTTTAGGCGTGATAGATGGGCTTTCAGTTGAGTTGCCACTACTTTTTCAATTACTTTCCCCAGAAATGGGAGGTTGGATACTGGTCTGTAATTAGTCATGCAGTCTGGGTCTAATAAAGGTTTCTTTAGGAGTGGTTTTACCACAGCTTCTTTTAGAGGATCTGGGAAGTCTCCTGTTTTTAGTGAACACTGCACTATTTTTGTGAGGACTGAGGCGAGTGTTTCAATGCATCTAGATATGAGCTTTTGTATGGTGTTTTTAACTCCTTTTATATCCACATTTGTAAAAGTGGCCCATAAACTGAGGCAATCTGGCATTCCATTGTAGTGGTTCTGGTGTGTAACTGTTTGGCCTTCTGTGATAGCGGTTTGGATTGAGGAAATCTTGTCTCTGAAGAAGTTCGCAAATGCTTCACATTTATCCTGAAAAAAGTTGGTAGGGCTAAGCATGCATGCAGGTTTGCAGAGCCTTTCTACTGTGCGAAACAGTTGCCTGGGTCTATTGTGGGAGAGTGCAATTTCACGTGATAAAAATGAAGATTCTTTATCATCTGGAGTGGCACATTGGAAGATCTAATACACACCATCTAATACACACTATCAACGTAATGAATCTCAATTTGAAGAACCTTAAGTTCACATACGAATACAGCTATGAGAAATTAGATTTCCTTGATTTAAGAATTGAAATAAAGGATGGAAAGATTGAGACGTCAACCTTCTTTAAGGAGGTTGACTGCAATAATTACATCCACAGCATGAGCTGTCACCATCCGACCTGGAAATCGAACATACCTAAGGGGCAACTCCTAAGAGTCAGAAAAAAACTGCTCAAATCCAAAACAATGGGAAAAACAGGCAGAGATATTGAAACAACGCTTTCTTGAAAGAGGGTACGAAAAAGAAACCCTGGAAGAAAGTATTGATGAAATAAGCAAAGTCGACAGAAAGGGCCTAATCAGTTATAGAACCAAATTGGCGACAAATTGGCATGACAACTTGATCAATGTACCTATGATAACAGAATACTGTGCAAACAGACGCATCATAGAGAAAATCATCAAAAAACACTGGACAACACTGAAAGAGGATGACATCATTGGAGAAAAGTTAGTGTCTCAACCTAAATTCATCTATAGAAGAACGAATAATTTAAAAAGTATACTAGCTCCCAGCATCCCAAAGAGCAAAACAAAGAATATCACAGATTACCAAGGAAAGAGTATTAAAGGTTTTTTTCCATGCCCAAGCTGTAAGGCTTGCAAAAACGGATATAAGACCAGTGTATTTTCATCACACCATAAGAAAGATGAGTATAAGATCAAAGATCTCATCAGTTGTCACGATAAGAGTGTAATATACATAATATCTTGTCCCTGTGGTCTTCAGTACATAGGGCAAACATTGAGGGCCCTCAAAGACAGAATTAGGGAACACATTCTGTGTATAGAGAAGGGCAACACAGATACCCCACTATACAAACATTTTGCAATCACACACAAAGGAAATATCAAAGAATTCAGATATTTCGGAATACAAAAGGTCAGGAAAAACTGCAGGGGAGGTAACCATGAGCAGAGATTATTGTACAATAAGTCTAGGTGGATTTTTATGCTCTACTGTCTCTACCCTAAAGGTCTAAACCACAAGGCAGACCTCACACATCTCTTGTCTTTCAAATAAGATCGTTCTATAACTAATAGCTGCCAAAAAACAATATTCCTGAGAGTAGTAGTAGTGACCGAGCGATTATCATAATTTCAACCCACTTGATCCACTGATGATCAAACATCAGTATTAATATATACATTTACTCATCGACTGAACAACGTTATCACAAGATTAGCTCTCAAGCATACTATCTCAGAAAATAGGTAGTAGTGACTGAAAAATTTAATTATTCACGGTTCCCATCAATTGAGATTAATAGCTAATATTATAGACTGGGCCAAATTAAACCAGTCTGACCAGTAGACCTAAATTGGCATTCCAGAAACTCAACCTCTACTAATGGATTACACCATCCTTGTCACTTAACCTAGGTTGGCACTCCCTCCATTATCCTTTACATTAAATTTTAAGATAGAGGATCATATTAATTTTTTAACTGTCATTTGATTTATAAAATGTTTATACTGTTTAGAATATACATTCTGAATTGAAACAGCATTTTGGCTAATAGTTTCCAAAATAGAAACCTTGATATGAAATATTGTGACATTCTGATATAAAGTCTATTAAGTATTCTAAAAACTGGGATGCTTGGAGTAACATAAGCTTAACGTTACATACAGAGGGCAATCAATATAAATCTGCATATATGAGCTTAATGCTATATACAGGCCCTCTTCTATCTCTTTATGCTTGTATTTATCGTATATTCGCTTGGTCTGATCAATATGTTCGTATTATGGTACCCTATTTGCCCAATATCCACTGTTAACTGATTGCACATACGACTATGTGGAAACACATAGAACTATACATTGTCTTTGTAAGAATGTTCTACATCTATCTAAAAGCAACTGCCACCATGAAATGAAAGGTATGCACTATAATTATGCTCTATCATCCACCTCTCGTTGATCTAATACCAATTGCCACCATGGAATGAAATGTGTGCACTTTAACTGTGCTATACCATCCACCTTCAGCTGATCAATAAGCATAACGCATGTATATGTACAAGCCTCGTTTTTGGTCTTATTATATGTGACATTTGTAACACAATAATCACACACATAATCATCAACTCTTTTTTTTTTTTTTATTAGATTTTATTATTTTTCCTCCCATAATATATACAAGTTGTTGAAATACGTATAAACATACTTTAGGGGGATCCTCTAGAATGTTGTAGTCTATTACACATCCCGTAAGCCAAATATCAGCTCCTGATGTAAACATCCGTTGACACATGAAATCTGGAGCTGCGATATATCCGGCCATTACGAAACCGGAAATGACCTGACACGCTGCCTATACAATGGTCCGTCTCAGTGCATATCGCAAATACCCGATGGTACATAAAGCAACGTCACATCCGGCTATTACTAAACCGTAAATGACTAGGCACGTTATATAAACAATAGAAGTCCCAAATAACCCGGAACTTAAACAAAACATATATATATAAAAAATGAAATTACGGCGATCTGATAAACATCAAATATTGGACATAGAGTAGACTTAGACCAGACACCTTTTTTATATGCAAGACACAACCTCACACTGATTTTATTAATATCAAGGATTAGACACTTAAAGGGTAATAACACATTTTTTAAGATCAGGAGATTTCCCAAAATGCATTGGGATTAACAGGAAAGGGCGTACCATTAATTTTGGCGCCAAAACTACCCCAATCACTTTCCAAACCACCCTATATAAGCTCCCAGACATTACATCACAGTATAGTCTTGAGAAAGGCCTAATTAAGGCAGAAACGCGTTGACATACTGGTGAGCTTAATTCTAATTATTTTCTACTGTGTACAAACAGTTTTGCACTATTGTTTTTTCTCTTCTTTTACAGGTTTTTTGTTGTTTGCTATTATGGACATTTAAGTTTTGTTCACTTTTTGGATACCTATCACAGATGAATCTCCCTTTTTGGAAACTATTTATTTCAGTATTTTTTTTGCATTTTTCCTGCATTATCTCTATTTTTTCCTATTTTTTCACTTGGACACTTGAATTTGGATTTTCGATTTTCAATTTTTATTCATTGATGCACATATCCACAACACCAAGCACATCTTCACGACACCCTAGGAGGATTTACTACATTTGCCTTTCACTTTGGAGACTTTTATTTGGATTCATATACACTCATTTGGTCACATTGATTTCTGATCACTTTGCAGCTCTCTTTGCTGCTAGCTGCTAATCATATTTGTTTTTTTAACAAATTTTTGTAAATTTTGAAGATCTTATTTGTATTATGTCTTTACCATGTGGTATGGTCTAATGCATTAATTATTGACAAGGTTCTTGTATAACTTTTGTGTTCTCATCTTATCCTCATTTAGCGTTTATTCACCTTAAGCCTTGTATTTCTTGTACTTTCCTGTTTTTATGATACTAGTCATAGATCCATGCACTCAAGTATTGTTTTAATATTGTTTTATATGCATTTTTTATTATGTATTAAATTAGTTTTTTTGATAAAAAATTCAGTATATTGCCTTTTAAGCTAATAGCGCTTACTCTCACCCCTATTTGTACTCAATCTTTTGTTAGCCTGCTAGGAGGCTTTCTTGTGAGTAAGCATAAGGCTCACCCTTTATTAGCGCTCGGTTCACCCTACTTCCCAAACGTTTTCATGCTACAAGCATTGAGGTATGTTCAGTCATTTATTTCTGAAGAGACTGTGTTATATCAGAACTGGCTGACAGTTCCCAAAGAGGAAAGGGGTAAGCAGTAATCCTATAGACATAAGAAGGGGTATTACTGAAATCCTGTGTATTTATTTTTTATCAGGGCTAAATGCAGCAAGAAATTATGGCAGCATGGTTAAGACACTGGGGCAGCATAACGGTTTTTATTGCCAAACGGTTATATAGCTGGTTGTTGTACATTGTGCTGGGGGTTTCACATGGCTATAATCATACATTTTATGAATGCTTATCCACATGGCTAGTTCTACACCGCTTTACACGCGGTTGTTTAGGCTGAGAGTACATTGTACATGATGGACGGGGCCTAATTTTCGTGTCTCAGATGCGCAGTTAATTTTGTCAAGAAGGCAGCAAACTTCAGCTTCGGTTGGGCCCAAACTGAGTGATCGTCTACCGGAGTGATATTGAGAGGTTTGTCAGGTCCCTGGGGGCAGGTAGGCGCCATAGCAGAGCTGTGGCGAGGTGCAGGGGTTTGTCTACGTTTTTTCATTAATGGTTTTGTGTTAATTTACTCATTTAGGAGGTTTAATTTGCCCCTTGCTTGTGGTGCAATATTCGACTGCAATATAGGATAGGAATACCTAAAAATTGAACGTTTGTTAACATTTTTAAGCAGATTTGGAAAAATTGTGCGCTTTTTTTATTCCTTAAAGGCGCAGTACTCTTTTTTTTCAAAAATTTGTTTTACATCAATAAAACTTTTGTGGTTATTACTAGCCTGTTCAACATGTCTGACATTGAGGAAAGTCAATGCTCTATGTGTTTAGAAGCCATTGTGGAACCCCCTCTTACATTGTGTCCTTTTTGTACTGAAAGGGCCATACACTGTAAAGAACATATTTTAGGTGTTAAAAGTATGTTTAAGGATGGTTCTCAGTCTGAAGAGAATCAGGATATGCCATCCAATTCTCCCCAAGTGTCACAACCTTTAACGCCCACTCAAGCGACGCCAAGTACTTCTAGTGCGTCTAATTCTTTTACTCTGCAAGATATGGCTGCAGTTATGTCTACTACCCTTACAGAGGTATTATCTAAACTGCCGGTTTTACAGGGTAAACGCAGTAGGCCAGGTATTAAGGTAAATACTGAACCCTCTGATGCCTTATTGTCCATTTCCGATGTACCCTCACAGTGCTCTGATTTGGGGGTCCGGGAATTGCTGTCTGAGGGAGAACTTTCAGACTCAGGAAATGTGTTGCCTCAGACAGATTCGGACGTGAGGTCCTTTAAATTTAGGCTTGAACACCTCCACCTGTTACTTCGGGAGGTTTTAGCGACTCTGGATGATTGTGACCCTATTGTGATACCACCATAGAAATTGTGTAAGATGGACAAATATCTAGAGGTGCCTACTTACACTGATGTTTTTCCAGTTCCTAAAAGAATTTCGGACATTGCTACAAAGGAATGGGATAGACCAGGTATACCGTTCTCTCCCCCTCCTAATTTTAAGAAAATGTTTCCCATATCTGATACCATTCAGGATTCTTGGCAAACGGTCCCTAAGGTGGAGGGAGCTATTTCTACCCTGGCTAAGCGTACAACTCTATACCTATTGAGGACAGTTGTGCTTTCAAAGATCCTATGGATAAAAAGTTAGAGGGTCTTCTAAAGAAATTATTTATTCATCAGGGTTTTCTTTTACAACCTATAGCTTGCATTGTTCCAGTTACTACTGCAGCAGCTTTTTGGTTTGATGCTCTAGAAGAGTCTCTTAAGGTTGAGACCCCATTAGATGATATTTTGGATAGAATTAAGGTTCTCAAGCTAGCTATTTCTTTTATTACTGATGCCGCTTTTCAAATGGCTAAATTAGCTGCGAAAAATGCAGGTTTTGCCATTTTAGCGCATAGAGCGTTATGGCTCAAATCTTGGTCTGCTGATGTGTCATCAAAATCTAAGCTTTTAGCTATTCCTTTTAAAGGTAAGACCCTATTCGGGCCTGAATTGAAGGAAATAATTTCTTACATTACTGGAGGTAAAGGTCATTCCCTGCCTCAGGATAAGTCTGTTAAGATGAGGGGTAAACAAAATAATTTTCATTCCTTTCGAAATTTTAAAGGAGGACCCTCTGCTTCCTGCAGGCCTGGAATAAAGGTAAGCAAGCCAAGAAGCCCGCTGCTGCTACCAAGACAGCATGAAGGGGCAGCCCCGATCCGGGACCGGATTTAATAGGGGGCAGACTTTCTCTCTTTGCTCAGGCTTGGGCAAGGGATGTTCAGGATCCTTGGGCATTGGAAATTGTGACCCGGGGTATCAGCTGGAATTCAAGGATTTTCTCCCAAGAGGGAGATTTCATCTTTCCCGTTTGTCTGTAGACCAGACAAAAAGAGAGGCGTTCTTACGCTGTGTAAAAGACCACTATACCATGGGAGTAATTTGCCCAGTTCCAAAACTAGAACATGGACATGGGTTTTACTCAAATCTGTTCGTGGTTCACAAAAAAGAGGTAACTTTCAGACCGATTTTAGATCTCAAATGTCTAAACAAATATCTCAGACTCCCATCGTTCAAGATGGAGACTATACGAACAATTTTACCAATGATCCAGGAGGGTCAATATATGACCACCGTGGACCTGAAGATGCGTATCTTCACATTCCTATCCACAAGGATCATCATCCGTTTCTAAGGTTTGCTTTTCTGGACGAACATTATCAGTTCGTGGCCCTTCCTTTCTGGTTGGCCACAGCTTCCAGAATCTTTATAAAGGTGCTAGGGTCCCTTCTAGCGGTTCTCAGACCGCGGGGCATAGCAGTGGCGCCCTATCTGGACGATATTTTGATCCAGGCGTCAACTTATCATCTGGCCAAGTCTCACACGGACATTGTGTTGGCATTTCTAAGAACTCACGGTTGGAAAGTGAATATAGAAAAGAGTTCACTAGTTCCACTAACAAGAGTTCCATTCTTGGGAACTCTGACTCGGTAGACATGAAAATATTTCTGACGGAGGTCAGAAAAGCAAAGATTCTAAACACTTGCCGAGCACTTCAGTCCATTCCTCGGCCATCAGTGGCTCAGTGTATGGAGGTCATTGGACTAATGGTAGCGGCAATGGACATCGTTCCATTTGCTTGCTTTCATCTCAGGCCACTGCAGCTGTGCATGCTCAGACAGTGGAATGGGGATTATGCGAATTTATCTCCTCGGATAAATCTGGATCAAGAGACCAGAGACTCTCTTCTTTGGTGGTTGTCACAGGATCATCTGTCCCAGGGAATGTGCTTCCGCAGGCCAGCATGGGTAATAGTGACGATGGAGGCCAGCCTCTTGGGCTGGGGTGCAGTCTGGAATTCCCTGAAGGCTCAGGGTGTTTGGACTCAGGTGGAGTCTCTACTGCCAATCAATATTCTGGAACTGAGAGCAATATTCAACGCGCTTCAGGCGTGGCCTCAGTTGTCTTTGGCCAAATTCATAAGATTCCAGTCGGACAATATCACGACTGTAGCATATATTGATCATCAAGGGGGAACAAGGAGTTCTCTAGTGATGATAGAGGTTTCAAAGATAATCCGATGGGCAGGGCTCACTCTTGCCATCTATCAGCAATCTATATCCCAGGATTAGAGAATTGGGAAGCGGATTTTCTAAGTCATCAGACTTTTCATCCGGGGGAGTGGGAACTCCATCCGGAGGTGTTTGCATCATTGATTCATCAATGGGGCACACCGGAATTGGATCTGATGGCATCTCGTCAGAATGCCAAACTTCCTCGTTACGGGTGTCAAGGGATCCCCAAGCTGTACTGATAGATGCTCTAGCAGTACCTTGGTCGTTCAACCTGGCTTATGTGTTTCCACCATTTCCTCTCCTGCCTCGTTTGATTGCAAGAATCAAACAGGAGAGAGCTTCGGTAATTCTAATAGTGCCTGCATGGCCACGCAGGACTTGGTATACAGATCTAGTGGACATGTCCTCTCTGCCACCGTGGAAACTTCCATTGAGACAGGACCTTCTCATTCAAGGTCCGTTCCAACATCCAAATCTAAATTCTCTGCAGCTGACTGCCTGGAGATTGAACGCTTGATTTTATCTAAGCGGGGTTTCTCTGAGTCGGTCATTGATACTTTGATTCAGGCTCGCAAGCCTGTCACTAGAAAGATTTACCATAAGATATGGCGTAAATATATTTATTGGTGCGAATCCAAGGGCTACTCATGGAGTAGGGTTAGGATTCCTAGGATTTTATCCTTTCTCCAAGAAGGATTGGAGAAGGGATTATCAGCTAGTTCCTTAAAGGGACAAATTTCTGCTTTGTCAATTTTACTACACAAGCGTCTGGCGGATGTCCCAGATGTTCAGTGTTTTTTGTCAGGCTTTAATCAGAATCAAGCCTGTGTTTAAACCTATTGCTCCGCCATGGAGTTTGAATTTAGTTCTCAATGTTCTTCAAGGGGTTCCGTTTGAACCCATGCATTCCATAGATATTAAGCTTTTATCTTGGAAAGTTTTGTTTTTAGTTGCTATCTCTTCTGCTCGAAGAGTTTCTGAGCTTTCTGCGTTACAATGTGATACGCCTTATCTTATATTCCATTCTGATAAGGTGGTTTTGCGTACTAAACCTGGATTCCTTCCTAAGGTTGTTTCAAATAAGAATATTAATCAGGAAATTGTTGTTCCTTCCTTGTGTCCTAATCCTTCTTCTAAGAAGGAACATCTGTTACATAACTTGGACGTGGTTCGTGCCTTGAAGTTTTACTTACAAGCGACCAAGGATTTCCAACAAACATCTTTTCTATTCGTTGTTTATTCTGGAAAGCATAGGGGGTCAAAAAGCTACGGCTACCTCTCTTTATTTTTGGCTGAAAAGCATCATCCGCCTGGCATACGAACAGATTTGTAAGGCTGCGGCTTGGTCCTCCCTTCATACTTTTTCCAAATTTTCCAAATTTTATACTTTTGCTTCTTCTGAGGCTATTTTTGGGAGAAAGGTTCTTCAAGCAGTGGTGCCTTCCGTTTAGGTATCTGTCTTGTCCCTCCGTTCATCTGTGTCCTGTTGCTTTGGTATTGTATCCCACAAGTAAGGATGAATCCGTGGACTTGTCGTATCTTGTAGAAGAAATGGAAATTTATGCTTACATGATAAATTGATTTCTTCTACGATACAACGCGTCCACGGCCCGTCCTGTCTTTTTAAGACAGAATTTATTTTATTTTCAAAACTTCAGTCACCTCTGCACCTTTTTAGCTTTTCCTTTCTCTTCCTATACCTTCGGTCGAATTACTGGGGGTGGAGAGAAGTGAGGAGCTATATATTCAGCTCTGCTGTGGTGCTCTTTGCCATTTCCTGTTAGCAGGAGGATAATATCCCACAAGTAAGGATGAATCAGTGGACCTGTCGTATCGTAGAAGAAATCAATTTATCAGGTAAACAAATATTTGAGTAGCACTTCTGTTCCTGGAAATAATGTTAATATTAGTATGAAACTTAAACAACCACTGTAAGCCAAAGGGTTGAAAGAAAAATTAAAACATAACTTTTATTAACTCAACACTAGATAAAAATATAATGTGTGAATGTGTGCACTTTAAAAACACATAGCAACTCTACTAATAATAAAAGTGGCTCTAAATATCTGGTAGATAAATTGCCTCGGACTTAAAATAATATTTGAATATATAAATACTAAGTAATGTAATTCTATCTAGTGGATAGTTTACTTATATCCTTCAGTATTATACACCACTGTAAGGTTCAAGATTCCCTCATGCAGTTATTAACGTATACAATTGAGCAACCGTATATGGGAAATGAATAAAAGATTTGTATCTGTGAGATATACTAGTAACTAATGTACTGAAATATGTTTATTATTTACACTGTCAGGGTCAATGAGTCTCTATATAAGGATTATTCACTCCTTCGATTGAATTACTAGGTCCCTGATAGTTATAAGTTCATAATACGGATTGAACTCAATATTTATTTATAACTTCTGTTGCAATAAATTATATTGTTTGTATGTATATATAGTAACAGTATATATTTTCACTGTTCCATTTTATCATTCAATGGAATATCAAAATGGCTCAAATTGCCTTGATATATATATTAATATATACTGTATAATTAGACAGTTATTGCAACAGGGATTTTAGATGGCTTAAGTTGTCACTTACTTAATCAATTTCCATCAGTAAGTACGGCAAAATGTTTCAAATTACAAATGTCAATCATGTTCAAATCACGCCTTCTTAAGGTTTCAGAGTGTTATGATTGGTTTAAATGTAGCCAATGGGTTTTTGCCTATGCATTTAAATACCCTGAGACGCCGGCGCGCGTCACCTTTGAAAAAGCCGAAACGCTATCGGCGAAACATGTTAGGGATGGGTATCTGTTAATACCCTGTTGAGTTTTCTTTTTAATGGCATAGCTAACTCTAATGCACTGATATAGTGGCAACTTGGACTATATTAATACTTTAGGCATTATCTCCAAACCGTCAGTGGCAACTGTTAAAGGCAATTTATATGCTAATACTATAATAACCATAACCGCCAAGCGCTGAAATTGGCCGTCTTGATATATACCTAAATAACCACTTGTTGATATTATAAGGCTATAGCGGCGAGTCAGTGGCAATTGTTAAGGGCAAGTCACGGGTCAATATTTTAAAGTTATAATTGCTAGTCGCTTATACTGGCCGTTTTAGCATATACCGAAAAAATCATCTGTTGGTATTATAAGGTTATAGAAGCTAGGCGCTGGTACTGGCAGTGTCAAACTTTACTTTGATAAATACAATTATATGTATCTTAAACGCTATAAAGCTATAACGGTCAACTGTTTACTACTGCTGCTTTAGAAGAAATTAAAGACAAATCATTTTCTGATATTTTTAAGCAACAGCGGCTCGCCGCTTATATTGGCCACTCAAGCTTGCACTTTAGCAATAAGACTATATGTATCTAACTAGTAACTGGCTGTAGATACGTAAACATGTGGGTCACCTAGAATATAATATTTAAAAGATATCTACATAAATATCTAAAACGGTGTTTCTTGTTTAGTGAACGCCGTATATTATAAAAGCAAGATACTGAAAGCCTGCCAGGTGACTAGATATAACAGTTGATAGAGAGAGCCAGATATCATTTGCCACAAAGTATAAATCACTGGAGTTCAAAACCGGTGAAATATCAACACCACTACTGATTAAAACACAAACTTCAAACTTGCAAGATAAGTTGTGTTAAAGTACATCAAGCACCTATACATGCCATATATCCACTTAAGCCACCTAAAATCCCTGTTGCAATAACTGTCTAATTATACAGTATATATTAATATATATATCAAGGCAATTTGAGCCATTTTGATATTCCATTGAATGATAAAATGGAACAGTGAAAATATATACTGTTACTATATATACATACAAACAATATAATTTATTGCAACAGAAGTGATAATAAATAAATATTGAGTTCAATCCGTATTATGAACTTATAACTATCAGGGACCTAGTAATTCAATCGAAGGAGGAAATAATCCTTATATAGAGACTCACTTACCCTGACAGTGTAAATAATAAACATATTTCAGTACATTAGTTACTAGTATTTCTCACAGATACAAATCTTTTATTCATTTCCCATATACGGTTGCTCAATTGTATACGTTAATAACTGCATGAGGGAATCTTGAACCTTACAGTGGTGTATAATACTGAAGGATATAAGTAAACTATCCACTAGATAGAATTACATTACTTAGTATTTATATATTCAAATATTATTTTAAGTCCGAGGCAATTTATCTACCAGATATTTAGAGCCACTTTTATTATTAGTAGAGTTGCTATGTGTTTTTAAAGTGCACACATTCACACATTATATTTTTATCTAGTGTTGAGTTAATAAAAGTTATGTTTTAATTTTTCTTTCAACCATTTGGCTTACAGTGGTTGTTTAAGTTTCATACTAATATTAACATTATTTCCAGGAACAGAAGTGCTACTCAAGTGCATTCTTTTAGTCTCTATCTTCTTTGATATGGACTATATTCGTAACTAGTGTCATTTCATGCACAAGCACTCAAGCTCACCAGGTATATATGTATATATTAAAAATACAGAAATTCAATAAATCTATACAGGTATCCAAATATGCAGAACAATTGGGATAGAATCCCTGGAAAGAAATGCTATATAGCACTCTCTGCCCAGACTGGGGTAGAGCCACTAGTACAGTTTAAAATTTAACTTTTATTTCTTTACTTTAAAAAGATGGGTGGACATGAACAAGTTAAAATCACTCTATCTCAAATTGCTAATGGCAATTCTTTCAGGTTGTTATTAACTTATTCTGGAGACCGGTTGATTCTTTAATACTTGTTATGTTATTCTATTGAATCAGTCGGTACTCCCTTATATTTGTAAAGTAGGGTTAATAAGAGCCCTGTAATGGGTGTTTGTTGGTGTTTTGGTGTCTCATATATTTGTTAAGGCTTGTATTAGTGTTAAATTGATTAAATTTGAGCTTGGGTGGCAGCAGGGATTATCAAGCTTGATTCACGTTTACACGTAGACCTAGGTTGTGTGGTTTTTGTGTTTTGAAATTCACTTCACTTTATTGCGTTTGTGTACAATTGCCCCAATTTGGGTATCACTTGTATTCAGAGGTTATTTGTTGTATTGTCCACTTATATTCTTTATTCTTGCGTTTATCATCTCACTAGTTCCCTATTGTGTTCCCCATATGGGATTAGTCATATCGTGAGTTTAAACGTTTTACTAATAAATTCAGTGACCATACATTCGAGATCTATTGTATCTCTCACCACTTGAGAATAAAGTGATCTGTATACGTTTTACATATATTTATTCATACACTCTTAGGTGATTCATTAAGTAATAACGCCCATGTGCGTGAATTTCTTTGTGTTAATAATGTTCTTTATAAACCCCACTGTTTACAATGTTTTCTTTGAGGTTACCCTTATTGTATGGGTGGCTAGGCTACTGTGTGTTACATTTATTTTACACCACATGCATTATGTAATTATCAAAAGATATTATCAGTACACAATGTTGCAACACTTTCAATCTGATTCCTTTCTGGGGAGTCAGAGGCTGGTTGTAATTATAGTTGCAGCATCCACCTTGGAATTCAAATTCCACTCAATAGTATTTTAACTGTACAGGTGGCCCTCGTTTTACAACGGTTCAATTTACACCGTTTCAGAATAACAACCTTTTTTTCCAGTCATGTGACTGCTATTGAAAAGCATTGAGAAGCAGTGCATTTATTAAAATAGTCAGTATATGGAGCTGTCCGCTTGTGTTGCAGCAAAGCCAAGCAAGCTGAAATTAATCAGTTTAACCAGACCTGAGCTATCGAGCAGATTTCAAAGGAACAAGATCTTTCTGTCTATAAATCAGTCCAGATTGGAAAGCATAGAAAGAACTGTTTGCAGAAAAATGCAAGTGAAGTCTGTGTTGTGTGATTATTTTGTTAGGTTTATAATGCTGTTTAGCAAATGTTTTTTTGTTCATTTAACTTAGTTTAATTATATATTCTGTGTTGTGTGATTATTTTATTAGGTTTATAATGCTGTTTAGCATTTAAAGTCTTCATTTCAAAGCTTTAAAAATAATGTATTAGGTGTTACTTATGACAATTTTGAGAGGGGCCTGGAACCTATCTCCCTCACTTCCCATTGACTTACATTATAAACTGGGTTTCAGTTTACAACGGTTTCGATTTACAACCATTCCTTCTGGAACCTAACCCCGGCGTAAACTGAGGGCTACCTGTATATATTAGCTATAATGCTAAGGTGGATGCACATTTGCGCATTATTAAATATTTCAAATATAATTATAATGGGTGTTCCAGATTACCCAACAACCCGGTACTATGCACTTATGGATTGCTACAATAATGTTAACATTGATTCCCTGACTGCCACTCTACGCTGTTCTCGCTACAGCTAGGCTTGGCAGTCTTATCACTAATACGGGGTCTTGTTCGGTTGTAATTCTGTTAGCAACCGATGCTTTTATATAGCCAAGTCCCCCTTTGCCACTCGTAAGAATGCACTTAGGTTATTATTCAAATAACGTTACCCAATAATTCTACTTAGGTTCTTGTCTCAATCAAACGTTTTAACGCTAACATGCATTCACACACTGTATCGGATATAATTTCCACCAATATCCCCATTAATTATTAGATTTTAGCAGTTGAGATAGATTAAGTTAAAAGACACATATAACATTTTAGTGGGACCCCATCGTCCCTCGCAACCCCCCCTGACGCGTTTCGCCAGTTACGGCTTTATCAAAGGTGGCGGGCCGCCGATTCTCAAAGTATTTATTTATTTTCATTTGCGGAAGTTCCGCCTCTACCGTGTTCTCATTCGTTGATCTCTGCTGTCAATCCTGTGTGTACAGCCTATTGGGATCAATGTATACGATGTTATGTTTTGTTTTAAGGTAGACTGCTGATTTCAGATTTTAAGGTGGACCTATTTCTCTGCACAAATCCTTCATTCTTCTATTCCTATATCAGTATTCATTATTACAGTAAACTTGATAGATCATAAACATGACGTTTGTTGCACTATTGTATTTTTCACCTATTTGATACTATATTTCAAATTTAATTACTTGTATGAATGTTGTGGTAGGTATCTTTTTCTTATTCATTATTAATTTATATCTTGTGATGTGGAAGTTCACTATTTGCTCATGATTATATACGTCTCTATTCTAGATAGATATTTGGTTTATGTTTTTTAACAATGACCTTGTATTATTTCTCATTTTTATTCTTATTGATGTGATATTCTCCTGTAGAAGGAATGTGGTTTTTAGTAGTATTGCGTTCTTTGAGTGTTTATTATCCTCTCTTTGATAATTTTACTGTCTAGATAAACCACATTCTCAAATCAACTTCGATTTTTTGTCATCTTCTCTTCTGATAACCATGTTGTCTGAAAAAACTACATGATTTCCTGAGAATAACAAGGATATAATAGTAATTTCTATTGAATATATTGGTAGTATTATATTTACATGATTACTGTTAAGTTGTATAATTTCTCTTGCGTTTTCTCTGATTGTGATTTTAACTTATTTTTGGGTTTGCAATTAAATCCTTTTAATCTGTTTATGATATAAATATTATTATTTTATTTTGCAATTAGCATTGTAAATTATATGTTTTGAATCTATGCTTATATTATTATTGTGCTTTCAAATATTTACTTGGTTCTTGTTGTGTAAAAATTATTATGACTTTTATATTTACTTTAGCTATATTGATTGTGATTATATTAAAGTGTTGGTGCTTAATTTGACTTCTCACTGAATTAAAATATTTAGTGAGATTGTTGTGTTGCCCTTGTGCTCATATTCAAAGGAGCTGGCATCTTTTGTGTTTATTTGCTTCCATACCAATCTAAATTATTCTTAGTTTGGCTTGTGTTTTGTGAATTATTCTGTTGATTTTCAGTACCTTGGTGCCAGTCTAGATTATTCTTCATTGGTCTGTGTTTATTTATTTTCTTAAATTATTCTTTATACTTGTTGATTACCTTACTTTGTGCCATTTCATATGGTGCTCTCAAATCTATATGTGTTCCAAAGTGTACTTATGGTGTTACCATGTTGTTATGTGCTCAATTGTGCCTTGTTGGGTGATGTGATAAAAAACAATATTTGTGAAAGGCATAATAAATTATTTAAAAACTAAAAGGGAAAGGGTTGGTGAAGCTAAAGTTTGACTGTTGATAAAAATAATGTATAGCATTCTGGATTCAAATGAGATTGTTTTTGAACTTTTTATTTTCCCCTCTCAATTATCCACTCCTCATGAGTTCTTGAAATTGTTTTTTTGTATGTATATATTGGTTCATTTCTTTCTGTATTTAAGATTATTATCTTTCTTTGTTTGTTTATAGGAATACAAAGGAGTTGTTGTTTCCATTTGTTCTTATAGGAATACAAAGAAGTTATTGTTTTCATTTATTCCATTCGGATGTACCGAATTTAATAAATATATCCACTTACTCTCAGCTTTAAGCAGAGCTGTTTCTAGGTCTCCTCCCCTTACTCCTAGTTTGATATGTTCTACTCCCCAACATTGCAGACCTTTGGGGCTGGAATTGTGTTTGAATAGAAAGTGTGATGCCACACTAGTTATACCTTTGCCATCAGCCACATCTTTTCTGGCGTTTTTGATATTTCTAAGATGTTCCATTAAGCGTACTCTTATCTTACGGGTCGTCATGCCTACATAGTATAGTTGGCATGTACATTGTAATACATATATTACCCCCTGAGTGTTGCAGCTTATGTATTTGTTGATTCTATGAGTTTGTCCAAACCTATCCGTTATAGTGTCAGTTTTCTTAATGTACTGACATGTGGAACATGTACCACATTTGAAGGAGCCTGGAGTGAAGGCAGTCGTTGTTCTCTTTCTGCTGTAATGACTTTGTGTTAGCATATCTTTCATGTTTTTGGCTCGTCTATATCCAATCTCTGGTTTTTCTCCCAGTTGCACTCTCAATGCTGGATCTGATGTTAAAACATGCCAATGCTTTTGGATGATTTCTTTAATTTGGTTGGTTTGTGAAGTGTAAGTTAAGATCAATCTTGTTTTATTGTCCTTTTGCTTATTTCTCTTCTTTAAGAGTTCTCTCCTATTGGTGTTAATTGCGTTGTTTCTTGCTTTTTTGATACTTGTCTTACTGTACCCTCTGATAGTTAGCCTTTCTTCAAGTTCTTTCGCTCTTATTTTAAAGGTATTCAAATCTGTACAGTTGCGTCTAGTTCTTAAAAATTCCCCTGTTGGTAATCCTCTTAGGGTACCTGGTGCATGAGCACTTGACTTATGTAGTAGGCTGTTTGTTGCAGTCTTCTTCCTGTACAGATCTGTGGTAATTCTTCCATCTTCCTCTTTAATTATTCTCAGATCAAGGAAAGCAATTTCTTTTTGACTCATTTCAGATGTTAACCTGATATTTAAATCATTTTGATTTAATATGGCTAGGAACTCTTGTAGTGTTTCATAAGAGCCCTCCCATATGAATAAAATATCGTCAATGGATCTTATCCATAGGGGTATGTAGTCAGTCTGGGCAGAGAGTGCTATATAGCATTTCTTTCCAGGGATTCTATCCCAATTGTTCTGCAAGTTCAGTATTAGATGCTAGCACCACTCCTCAAAAGGAATATAATATATTGATACTAAAATTAAATATAGTATCTAAAACAATTGAAACCAATGAGGAGTTTGCCTATATAGTGCCCTTGTTATCTTTGTGTGTCAAATAGGTATCCAAATATATTTATATAAAAGGATACACTGATTGTAAATAACCTGAATACACCTTTTGTATATATTAAAGTATTAAACTGAGCGTTCCTATCCTACCAGTGTAGTGCTTTTGCTATTTTGTGCTAAACATAAATATTTCTTTCATGACAATAAAAAAGGAAATTTATTTTTTGGAGCCTTTTTGAGTGCAGCTGTTTTTTTTTGTTTTTGCCTTTCCGGTTTACGGTGTGCACCACACTGTAGTGTCTGTCTGGATTCTATTTCCTCTCACAAGCCCATCAGTGTCAGTTGTTCTCTGTAGCTCAAAAAGACCTGGAGCAGCGTTTTATCAATCTTTACTCTCATGCCCTTCCTTTACCTCATGCATTATTGTGGCCAGTTTTTTTCATCTGCTCTAAGCAACATCCACTGCTTGTTGCGCCCGGCGCTATGTTATTGAATGTTGCCCCTGGAGTCAGACACCAATAAAGGGACAATTCCTGATGCAAGTGCCGCCCCTCTCAAATCTGCCGCCCTAGGCACGTACCTTGTGTGCCTAGGCCATAATACGCCGCTGGTCTTAGGGATACAGGTGAGTTGGCATGTGTATTGTGTCTTTGTGATACAGGTTTACAAGTGAGTGTGCATGTGTCTGAGGGATGAAGGTAGCATGGGTGTTGTGTGTGTGTGTGTGTGTGTGTTACAGGTGAGAGTACACGAGGTGGTTGTGCATGTATGTTGTGGGTTTCTGGTGAGTGTGCACTAGGGCTGGGCGATATGGGCAAAAAAAATAATCACAAATTGTTTGAAAAAAAAAAAACGTGATTGCGATTTAATCACAATCTTCTTATAAATGACTAGAGCACCTTCATTTTGCATTAAAAGTTTATTTAACACTACAGCATCTTAATGTACATGTTTCTCAATGTCCAATACACTCTTGGAGCATAAAAATACAAAACAAAAAATAGTTTAAATAACATTTGCTGCCTGTGATGTGATTAAATAGTAGCCACTAGCCAGTTATTAGGTCTTATGACACACAACATTGTCATGTTTTCTTGGACAGTGGTATGATTAACAAATGAAGCAGTGTAAGACACACACACACACACACACACATATATATAAATATATATATACACATATATAATATACAATCACATACACAGTTACACATATATATATCTGACAAAGCGGTGGCGTAAAGCCACTTCCACCTTGCGTCAGCTACCAACGATCAGCGATCAGCTGTTTGTTTTTGCACTGCTTGGACAGTTTTGCAAGATAGAATCTATTTTAACGGACTTTACAGACTGAAGGGAACTGTGAAGACAATTGCGAGATTGCTCTGCACATCAGTAATATCCTGGATTTATGGTATACAGTTAAACGTCCTGGACAGATTACAGTGATCAGCAATCCTCAGCTGTATATTTACTGACACGCTTGAACATACCTCATATGTTTGAGGTTGGCTCCTGTGAGTAGATACCCTACGGGGATTCTCTTTTTAATGTGTTTGTTCTCTGTATGATTAAATTAATTTGCACTATGTAGGTGCTTTTGTGCGCTTCCTTTTTCACTTGCATATATATGTGTATATGTGTATGTGTATATGTATGTATATATATATATATATATATATATATATATATATATATATATATATATATATATATATATATATATATACATACACACACACACATATGTGTGTGTGTATGTATATATATATATATATGTATATATATATTCTTTTTTTTAAACATTTTAATTTTACTGAAAATGATCCCTGCTCCTGTCCAGGAATCCAATACAGGCATACTAGCAGTAGGGGTGGGGGGCTTTCAGAAATGCTGTGACTTGCTGATATCAAATACATTGTAGATGCAATTAAGTTAACCCAGCAGCAGAGGGGACTGCAGTTTTAGCCTTTTTGGCAGCCGTGGGGTTAACTGCATCTGCTATGTATTTGAGCCGTTTCTTAGAGAGCAGGAGATTGTGTGGGAGGTTCCATAATCTTTACATACCCTAAGTTTCAGATTGCAGATGTTCCTAGGGGGAAATATAAGTAAGTGACTTTCCCATCTCTTCATTCCTGCATGGGCTCTGTTTTTATACTTCTTGATTGATCTACTGGCTGACTGCTACTGAGATCAGAAAGTAAAAGTAAAAACAGTCATTTTACAAATGTGTGCTAAAAGTAACCACTACATGGCGCTGGTTTGCAAGAAATCATACAAATCAATGCATTAGTCACTTCTGAGGATTTTTTTTTTTTTAGCAAAAACTCGCAACTCTCACGGTTTTAAAATCGCGGCGATTAATCACGGTTTTAAATCGCATATGAGATTAATCGTGCAGTCCTAGTGTGCACATATATTGTATGTGAGGAATGTGAGTAGCAGAGGAGTGTGCACAAATATTGTGTGTGAGGTATGTGGGTTACAGGTGAGTGTGCACATATATTGTATGTGAGTCACAGGTGAGTGTGCACATATATTGTGTGAGGTACGTGAGTTACAGGCGAGTGTGCACATATATTTTGTGTGTGCGTGTGAGGTATGTGAGTTACAGGTGAGTGTGCATATATATCATGTGTGAGTTACAGGTGAGTGTGCACATATATTGTTTGAGAGTTATGTGAGTTACAGGTGAGTGTGCATATATATTGTGTGTGTGGTATGTGAGTTACAGGGGAGTTTGCACATATATTGTGTGTGAGGTATGTGAGTTACAGATGAATGTGCATAGTAAGTGTGATAGTCTACTAAATAATTCTCTTGTGTGCACATGGTCATTTTTTGCGTCCTCACATGATTTTTCGTTTTATATATATATATATATATATATATATATTTCTTTCATGTAATTGGCAAGAGTCCATGAGCTAGTGACGTATGGGATATACATTCCTACCAGGAGGGGCAAAGTTTCACAAACCTCAAAATGCCTATAAATACACCCCCACCACACCCACAATTCAGTTTTACAAACTTTGCCAACTAAGGAGGTGGTGAAGTAAGTTTGTGCTAGATTTCTACGTTGATATGCCCTTCTCAGCATGCTGAAGCCCGGTTCCTCTCAGAGTGCAGTGAATGACAGAGGGATGTGAAGGGTGTATTACCTATTGAATACAATGGTCATCCTAACGGGGATCTATTTCATAGGTTCTCTGTTATCGGTCGTAGAGATTCATCTCCTACCTCCCTTTTCAGATTGACGATATACTCTTATATACCATTATCTCTACTGATTCTCGTTTCAGTACTGGTTTGGCTATCTACTTTATGTAGATGAGTGTCTTTTGGTAAGTATGTTTTCTTTATTTAAGACACTCTCAGCTATGGTTTGGCGCTTTATATGTAAAGTTCTAAATATATGTTTTGTACTTATATTTGCCATGATTCAGGTTAATCAGTATATTTCCTTCTTACAGACTGTCCGTTTCATTTTGGGAAATGCATAAAAAATATATAAAAAAAAAAAAAAAATCTTACCTGAAATTTTCAAATTGACTCTCTTTTCTAAATTGCAGGCTGTTAGGCTCGCGGGAGCGCAAAATGCTATAATTTATTGTGCCATTCTTGGCGCAAGACTTTTTTGGCGCAACATTTATGTTGACGTATTTTCGTCATTTCCGGCGTCTTAGTTGGCGCCGAGAGTTTTCACGTAGTTGCGTCATCTATGACGCTCGTGTTTGTTGCAGACGTTCTTGGCGCCAAAAAATATTTTGTCAGTTGTGGGCGACATACTTGGCGCCAAACTTTTGACATTATTTAAGTCTTCATTTCTTTTTGCTTCTGGTTTCCAGAGGCCTATTTTGTTTTGCATTTCTTTCCCATTCCTGAAACTGTCATATAAGGAAATTGATATTTTGCTTTATATGTTGTTTTTTTCTTTTACATTTGCAAGATATCTCAAAACTGTTTCTGTATCAGAAATTATTGTTGGATTCCTGCTGACTGATATCAGTCCTACCAAAGCTAAGTTCATTTATTTTAATGTTATGAATTTTTATCTTTAGCTATGGTTTGTAATAAGTTATCATGATAAACTTTTACATGCAGAGAAATGTCCATCAGTATGAATGCATTGTTTATTGCTATTCTTTTAACATCTAATGTACAAGATATACCTGGGAATTTACAAGAATATTTTTCTGATTCTATTCAGAAGGCTTTGTCTGCCATCCCACCTTCTAATAAAATATAAAGGTCTTTTTTAAACTTCTCATTAGGTTGATGAATTTTCAAATGACCGACAACATACTGAATTATCCTTCTCTGATGAGGATTTATCTGATTCAGAATATCCTTCATCAGTTATTAACACTAACAAATTTACTTTTTTTCTTAAATGGAGTACATTCGTTCTTTGTTGAAAAAGTGTTGATTATATTGGATATTGAGGAGACTAGTCCTCTTGATTTTAAGGCTAGCTAACATTTAAATTCTGTTTATTAACCTCCTGTGGTTACTTCAGAGGTTTCTTTCCAGTTCCTAATACTAGGGAATGGAATAGGCCTGGTACTACTTTTATTCCTTCTTTAAAGGTTTTAAAAATTGTATCCTTTGCCAGCAGTTAGTTTGCAGTTTGGGAAAAGATCCCCAAAGTTAATGGGGCTATCTCTACTCTTGCTAAATGTACTACTATTCTTATGGAAAATAGTATTTATTTTAAAGATCCTTCAGATAGGAAACTTGTATCTTATCTAAGGAAAATTAATTTATTTTCAGGTCCTTTTCTTAGACCTGCAATTTCTTTGGCTGATGTTGCAGCTGTTTCATCTTTTTTGGTTGGAAACTTTAGCGCAACAAGTATCGGATTATGATTTGTTTAGCATTGTTAACTTGATTCAACATGCTAATAATTTCATTTGTGATGCCATTTTTTGATATTATCAAAATTAAGGTTAAATCTATGTCTTTAGCTATTTTAGCTAGAAGAACTTTGTGGCTTAAATCTTTGAATGCTGATTTGATTACTAAATCCAGATTTCAATTTTCTTTCCTACCAAGGTAATAAATTATTCGGTTCAGTTGGATTCAGTACTTCCAACTGTTATTGTGGGGAAGGGAGTTTTTTTGCCTCAAGATTAAGTTCTAAGGCTAAATCTTAAGCTTATTTCTGTTTTTGTTCTTAATAAAAAACAGAAGCCTAATTCTTCCCCAAGTAATGTTTCTAATTGGAAGCTTTCTTCAAAATTAAATGAATTTAAGCCATTTAAGAGTTCAAAGCCAGCCCCCAAATTTGCATGAAGGTGCGGCCCTTATTTCAGCTTAGCTGGTAGGGGGCGGGCAGGTTAAGATTTTTTCTGAGGATTGTTTGGTTCATTTTGGTGCAAACTCCTTAGATTGGGGTACAGAATAGGATTCAGAGTAAGACCGCCTGTGAGAATTTTTTCTCTCTCACATATTCCAGCAATCCCAGTAAAGGCTCAGACTTTCCTGAAGTGTGTTTTCAGACCTGGAGTTATCTGGGGTATTCATACCAGTTTCGTTTCAGGAACAGGGTCTGGGATTTCTCCAACATTGGTGTGTCCGGTCCACGGCGTCATCCATCCTTATTCTCTTCCCCAACAGGAAATGGCAAAGAGTCCCAGCAAAGCTGGCCATATAGTCCCTCCTAGGCTCCGCCCACCCCAGTCATTCTCTTTGCCGTTGCACAGGCAACATCTCCACGGAGATGGTTAAGAGTTTTTTGGTGTTTAAATGTAGTTTTTATTCTTCTATCAAGTGTTTGTTATTTTAAAATAGTGCTGGTATGTACTATTAACTCTGAAACAGAAAAGGATGAAGATTTCTGTTTGTGAGAGGAAGATGATTTTAGCAGACAGTAACTAAAATCGATTGCTGTTTCCACATAGGACTGTTGAGATGAAGTAACTTCAGTTGGGGGAAACAGTTAGCAGACTTTTCTGCTTAAGGTATGACTAGCCATATTTCTAACAAGACTGTGTAATGCTGGAAGGCTGTCATTTCCCCTCATGGGGACCGGTAAGCCATTTTCTTAGTCAAACAAACAGAATAAAGGGCTGAATATGGGCTAAAAAACTGGTAGACATTTTTATGGGCTAAATCGATTGCTTTATTTGGGCATATTATTCAGATTTAGGCTGACAATTTGCATTTATAATCTTGGGGAACGTTTATAAAATGGCAGGCACTGTGTTAGACACCTTTTCCAGTCAGGGGGCCTTTCTAGTTATAGACTGAGCCTCATTTTCGCGCCATTACTGCGCAGTTGTTTTTTGAGAGCAGGGCATGCAGATGCATGTGTGAGGATCTAAAAATCACTGGAAAAGCTTCTAGAAGGCGTCTCGTCAGAACTTCAAGGTTCCTTGCTACGGGTCCAGATCCAGGGATCCCAAGGCGACTCTAGTAGATGCACTAGTAGCACCTTGGACCTTCAACCTAGCTTATGTATTTCCACCATTTCCTCTCATTCCCAGGCTGGTAGCCAGGATCAATCAGGAGAGGGACTCGGTGATCTTGATAGCTCCTGCGTGGCCACGCAGGACTTGGTATGCAGACCTGGTGAATATGTCATCGGCTCCACCATGGAAGCTACCTTTGAGACAGGACCTTCTTGTTCAGGGTCCATTCGAACATCCAAATCTGGTCTCCCTCCAGCTGACGGCTTGAAGATTGAACGCTTGATTCTATCGAAGCGGGGGTTTTCAGATTCTGTTATAGATACTCTGGTTCAGGCCAGAAAACCTGTAACTAGAAAAATTTACCATAAAATATGGAAAAAATATATCTGTTGGTGTGAATCCAAAGGATTCCCATGGAATAAGATAAAAATTCCTAAGATTCTCTCCTTTCTACAAGAAGGTTTGGAGAAAGGATTATCTGCAAGTTCTCTAAAGGGACAGATCTCTGCTTTATCTGTCTTACTACACAAAAGACTGGCAGCTGTGCCAGATGTTCAAGCATTTGTTCAGGCTCTGGTTAGGATCAAGCCTGTTTACAGACCTTTGACTCCTCCCTGGAGTCTAAATCTAGTTCTTTCAGTTCTTCAAGGGGTTCCGTTTGAACCTTTACATTCCATAGATATTAAGTTACTATCTTGGAAAGTTTTGTTTTTAGTTGCAATTTCTTCTGCTAGAAGAGTTTCAGAGTTATCTGCTCTGCAGTGTTCTCCGCCCTATCTGGTGTTCCATGCAGATAAGGTGGTTTTGCGTACTAAGCCTGGTTTTCTTCCTAAAGTTGTTTCTAACAAAAATATTAACCAGGAGATAGTTGTACCTTCTTTGTGTCCGAATCCAGTTTCAAAGAAGGAACGTTTGTTACACAATTTGGACGTTGTCCGTGCTCTAAAATTCTATTTAGAGGCTACTAAAGATTTCAGACAAACATCTTCCTTGTTTGTTGTTTATTCTGGTAAAAGGAGAGGTCAAAAAGCGACTTCTACCTCTCTTTCCTTTTGGCTTAAAAGCATCATCCGATTGGCTTATGAGACTGCCGGACGGCAGCCTCCTGAAAGAATCACAGCTCACTCCACTAGGGCTGTGGCTTCCACATGGGCCTTCAAGAACGAGGCTTCTGTTGACCAGATATGTAAGGCAGCGACTTGGTCTTCACTGCACACTTTTGCCAAATTTTACAAATTTGATACTTTTGCTTCTTCGGAGGCTATTTTTGGGAGAAAGGTTTTGCAAGCTGTGGTGCCTTCCGTTTAGGTAACCTGATTTGCTCCCTCCCTTCATCCGTGTCCTAAAGCTTTGGTATTGGTTCCCACAAGTAAGGATGACGCCGTGGACCGGACACACCAATGTTGGAGAAAACAGAATTTATGCTTACCTAATAAATTACTTTCTCCAACGGTGTGTCCGGTCCACGGCCCGCTCTGGTTTTTTTAATCAGGTCTGATGAATTATTTTCTCTAACTACAGTCACCACGGTACCATATGGTTTCTCCTATATATATTTCCTCCTGTCCGTCGGTCGAATGACTGGGGTGGGCGGAGCCTAGGAGGGACTATATGGCCAGCTTTGCTGGGACTCTTTGCCATTTCCTGTTGGGGAAGAGAATATCCCACAAGTAAGGATGACGCCGTGGACCGGACACACCGTTGGAGAAAGTAATTTATCAGGTAAGCATAAATTCTGTTTTTATTCAGAACTATTAATTGTCCCAAAGAGAAAAAATCTTTTTGATTTGTCATGTAAGAGTACCATCTTTCAGAATGGTGATTATAAGGTCTATTCTGCCTTTTGTTCAGCAAGGGCATTATTTGCCCACAATAGACTTACAGGATGCATATCTTCATATTCTGTTTCATTCAGATTATTTTCATTTTCTGAGATTCTCTTTTTTAGACAAGCATTACCAATTTGTTGCTCTTCCTTTCTGGCCTAGCGACAGCTCTAGGAATCTTTTTCAAAGGTTCTCGGTGTTTCCTTATTTGGATGATATTTTGGTACTTGCTCAGTCTTTTCGTTCTGCAGAATCTCATACGATTCAACTTCTGTTGTTTCTTCAAGACATGGTTGGAGGATCATTTTACTAAAAAAGTTCCTTGATTACTCAAACAAGGGTCACCTTTTTTAGGTTTCCAGATAGATTGTGTCAATGTCTTTGTCTCTAACAGACAAGAGACAATTTATATTGGGTTCAGCTTGTTGGAACCTTCAGTCTCTATTATTTCCTTCAGTAGCTATATGCATGGAAGTTTTAGGTCTCATGACTGCAGCATCGGACTCGATTCCCTTTGCTCGTTTTCGTATAAGACCTCTCCAGTTTTTAATGCTGAATTAATGGTGCAGGGATTATTCTGGGATTTTACATTTAATATCCTTGAATCCCAATACTCATCTATCTCTGACTTGGTGGTTAGATCACCATCGTATAGTTCTACGGGTCTCTTTGGTTCATTCAACCTGGACCGTGATCACAACAGATGCAAGTCTTTTAGGTTGGGAAGCTGTCTGGGGATCTATGACAGCACAAGGGGTTTGGAAATCTCAAGAGGCGAGATTACCAATCAATATTTTGGAACTCTGTGCGATTCTCAGAGCTCTTCAGTTTTGGCTTCTATTGAAGAGAGAGACGTTTATTGGTTTTCAGACAGACAATGTCACAACTGTGGCGTATGTCAATCATCAGGATGGGACTTACAGTCCTCAGGCTATGAAAGAAGTATCTCGGATACTTGCTTGGGCAGAATCCAGCTTCTGTCTAATTTATGCGGTCCATATCCAGGTATAGACAGTTGGGAAGTGGATTATCTCAGTCGTCAAGCTTTACATCCGGGAGAGTGGTCTCTTCACCCAGATGTGTTTTTTTCAAATTGTTCAGATGCGGGGGCTTCCAGAAATAGATCTGATGGCATCTCATCTAAACAAGAAATTTCCCAGGTACCTATCCAGGTCCAGGGATCCTTAGGCGGAAGCAGTGGATGCATTGACACTTCCTTGGCGTTTTCAACCTGCCTATATTTTTCTAGTTCTTCTTCCAATAGTGATTTTCAAAATCATCATGGAGCAATCGTTTGTGCTGCTGGTGGCTCCAGCATGGCCGCACAGGTTTTGGTATATGGTTCTTGTTCGGATGTCCAGTTGCCAACCTTGGCCACTTCCATTAAGGCCAGACCTTATATCTCAAGGTTCGTTTTTCCATCAGGATCTCAAATCATTAAATTTGATGGTATGGAAATTGAACGCTTAGTGCTTAGTCATAGAGGTTTCTCTGACTCAGTGATTATTACCATGTTGCAGGCTCATAAATCTGTGTCTAGAAAGATTTATTATCGAGTTTGGAAGACTTACATCTCATGGTGCTCTTCTCATAAATTCTCTTGGCATTTTTTTAGAATTCCTAGAATTTTTCAGTTTCTTCAGGATGGTTTAGATAAGGGTTTGTCTGCAAGTTCTTTGACAGGACAAATCTCTGCTCTTTCTGTTCTGTTTCACAGAAAAATTGCTAAACCTGATATTCATTGTTTTGTTCAGGCTTTGGTTCATATCAAGCCTGTCATTAAATCAATTTCTCCTCCTTGGAGTCTTAATTTGGTTTTGAAGGCTTTACAGGCTCCTCTGTTTGAGCCTATGCATTCTCTGGACATTAAATTATTTTCTTGGAAAGTATTGTTCCTTTTGGCCATTTCTTCTGCTAGAAGAGTTTTCTGAATTATCTGCTCTTTCTTGTGAGTTTCCTTTTCTCATTTTTCATCAGAATAAGGCGGTTTTACGGACTTCATTTACATTTTTACCTAAAGTTGTGAATTCCAACAACATTAGTAGAGAAATTGTTGTCCCTTCGTTGTGTCCTAATCCTAAGAATTCTCTGGAGAGATCTTTACATTCTTTGGATGTGGTAAGAGCTTTGAAATATTATGTTGAAGCTACTATTTATCTTTTCTGGTTCTAGGAAAGGTCAGAAGGCTTCTGCCGTTTCTTTGGCATCTTGGTTAAATCTTTTGATTCATCATGCTTATTTGGTGTCGGGTAAATCCCCGCCTCAGAGGATTACGGCTCATTCTACTAGGTCAGTTTCTACTTCCTGGGCTTTTAAGAATGAAGCTTCTGTTGTTCAGATTTGCAAAGCAGCAACTTGGTCTTCTTTGCATACTTTTACTAAATTCGACCATTTTGATGTTTTCTCTTTTTCAGAATCAGTTTTTGGTAGAAAAGTACTTCAGGCAGCTGTTTCAGTTTGATTCTTCTGCTTATAATTTCAGTTTTTTTCATTATAAGATTAAAACTTTTGATTTGGGTTGTGGTTTAATTTTTCAGCGGAATTGGCTGTCTTTATTTTTATCCCTCCCTCTCTAGTGACTCTTGCGTGGAGTTCCACATCTTGGGTATTTGCTATCCCATACTTCACTAGCTCATGGACTCTTGCCAATTACATGAAAGAAAACATAATTTATGTAAGAACTTACCTGATAAATTCATTTCTTTCATATTGGCAAGAGTCCATGAGACCCACCCTTTTTATGGTGGTTATGATTTTTTTTTTTTTGTATAAAGCACAATTATTCCAATTCCTTGTTGATGCTTTTGCTCCTTTCTTATCACCCCACTTCTTGGCTATTCTTTAAACTGAATTGTGGATGTGGTGGGGGGTGTATTTATAGGCATTTTGAGGTTTGGGAATCTTTGCCCCTCCTGGTAGGAATGTATATCCCATATGTCACTAGCACATGGACTCTTGCCAATATGAAAGAAATTAATTTATCAGGTAAATTCTTACATAAATTATGTTTATATAATGAGAGACAAATTGATACATCCCACGAGTACTACTAACAACTTACACATATGCATGTATATTTTTATTGTACAGGCCATATGGATGTAATGCCTTCAGATGGCTCAGAATTTGAGCACGGAGGAGAACCGTATGTGTGTAATCAGGTGAAGACTGAGGAGGATGAAGTAACTATAAATACGGCTACAGGTGATTTGCGCTAATTAACACATTACCCTCAAATATCCACAGGATATAGCGCAGGTCTTGCCTCCAGCATGCAGTCCTAGCACAGCTTCGCCAGCGAAGTTGCGCTAATTAAACCCAAAATGACCACAGATGTACAGGTTATGTCTGTCATTAAGGGGTTAAAGTGACATTATACACTAGATTTTATTTGCATAAATGTTTTGTAGATGATCTTTTTATATATCCTTTACAGATTTTTTTTTTTGGGGGGGGGGGGGGGGGTTTAATGTATAGTTTTGCTTATTTTTTAATAACATTGCTCTGATTTTTTTAGACTCCTAACCAAGCCCCAAAGTTTTAGGAGAATACTGATGTATACCTACTCCAGTTTGCTCCTATTTGTGTAAAGAGTATTTTCATATCCAGGGGAGGGGGTGTCTGATTTTTCCCACTTGCAGTGGGAGTTCCAGCTACCTTTTTAACAGAGCTAAACTGAGAGCTTCTAAATAAGTCTTTTAAACGGTTTTATACTGGATTTTTAGATCGGTATCTGTGCATATTATTCTTTATAGCAGTGCCTATTACATGCAGTTATATGAGTAGCTCAGGTTTATATCATTTTGTCTCATGTAAATAACAGTTATATTTATCAGATGGTTACACAGCAGACACAGGTTAGTGAGTAGCTCAGGTTTATATCATTTTGTCTCATGTAAATAACAGTTATATTTATCAGATGGTTACACAGCAGACACAGGTTAGTGAGTAGCTCAGGTTTATATCATTTTGTCTCATGTAAATAACAGTTATATTTATCACATGGTTACACAGCAGACACAGGTTAGTGATTAGCTCAGGTTTATATCATTTTGTGTCGTGTAAATAAGTTATATTTATCAGTTGGTTACACAGCAGACACAGGTTAGTGAGTAGCTTAGGTTTATATCATTTTGTCTCATGTAAATAAGTTATATTTATCACATGGTTACACAGCAGATACAGGTTAGTGATTAGCTCAGGTTTATATCATTTTGTGTCATGTAAATAAGTTATATTTATCAGATGGTTACACAGCAGACACATGTTAGTAAGTAGCTCAGGTTTATATCATTTTATCTCGTGTAAATAACAGTTATATTTATCAGATGGTTACACAGCAGATACAGGTTACTGACTAGCTCAGGTTTATATAATTTAGTCTCATGTAAATAACCGTTATATTTATCAGATGGTTACACATCAGACACATGTTAGTTAGTAGCTCAGGTTTATATCATTTTGTGTCATGTAAATAACAGTTATATTTATCAGATGGTTACGCAGCAGACACAGGTTAGTGAGTAGCTCAGGTTTATAGAATTTTGTCTCATGTAAATAAGTTATATTTATCAGATGGTTACACAGCAGACACAGGTTAGTGAGTAGCTCAGGTTTATATCATTTTGTCTCATGTAAATAACAGTTATATTTATCAGATGGTTACACAGCAGACACAGGTTAGTGAGTAGCTCAGGTTTATATCATTTTGTGTCATGTAAATAACAGTTATATTTATCAGATGGTTACGCAGCAGACACAGGTTAGTGAGTAGCTCAGGTTTATAGAATTTTGTCTCATGTAAATAACAGTTATATTTATCAGATGGTTACACAGCAGACACAGGTTAGTGAGTAGCTCAGGTTTATATCATTTTGTCTCATGTAAATAACAGTTATATTTATCAGATGGTTACACAGCAGACACATGTTAGTTAGTAGCTCAGGTTTATATCATTTTGTGTCATGTAAATAACAGTTATATTTATCAGATGGTTACGCAGCAGACACAGGTTAGTGAGTAGCTCAGGTTTATATAATTTTGTGTCATGTAAATAAGTTACATTTATCAGATGGTTACACAGCAGACACATTAGTGAGTAGCTCAGGTTTATATCATTTTGTGTCATGTAAATAAGTTTTATATTTATCCGACGGTTACACAGCAGACACATGTTAGTGAGTAGCTCAGGTTTATATCATTTTGTGTCATGTAAATAAGTTTTATATTTATCAGATGGTTACACAGCAGACACATGTTAGTTAGTAGCTCAGGTTTCTCTTGTTAAGTGTATCCAGTCCACGGATCATCCATTACTTATGGGATATTAACTCCTCCCCAACAGGAAGTGCAAGAGGATTCACCCAGCAGAGCTGCTATATAGCTCCTCCCCTAACTGCCATTACCAGTCATTCTCTGGCACCCAACGAATAGATAGGATGTGTGAGAGGACTGTGGTTATTATACTTAGTTTCATATCTTCAATCAAAAGTTTGTTATTTTATAATAGCACCGGAGTGTGTTATTCCTTCTCTGGTAGAATTTGAAGAAGAATCTACCTGAGTTTTTCTATGATTTTAGCCGGAGTAGTTAAGATCATATTGCTGTTTCTCGGCCATCTGAGGAGAGGTAAACTTCAGATCAGGGGACAGCGGGCAGATTAATCTGCAAAGAGGTATGTAGCAGCTTATTATTTTCTGACAATGGAATTGATGAGAAAATTCTGCCATACCGATATAATGTAAACTCAGCCTTAAATGCAGTAGCAGCAACTGGTATCAGGCTGTCATGTATGTATATTTTACACTTCAGTATTCTGGGGAATGGCACTTCACTGGAATTATACTGTATGCATAAAACTTTAGCCTAATTTGCAGGGACTAGCAACAGGCTTTTTAATAACACTCAATTTATTAATGTTAAACGTTTTTTGCTGGCATGTAAAATCGTTTAATTTTCTGAGGTACTGGGTGAAAAAATGTTTTGGGCACTATTTTTTCCACTTGGCAGTCGTTTTATTTAATTTATGACAGTTTACTGATCTCTCTCACTGTTATGTGTGAGGGGGAGGGTGCTTTTGCTACGCATCAAAAAATTCAGTCAGAAGTTTATTGTCTTCCCTGCATGATCCGGTTCATCTCTACAGAACTCAGGGGTCTTCAAAACTTGTTTTGAGGGAGGTAATCACTCACAGAAGAGCTGTGAGATTGTAGTTGACTGTGATAAAAAAACGTTTATTTCTGTATTTTTTTTTTTTTTTTTCTGCTATAACTTTTCAGTTTATTAATTTTCAACTGTCATAACTTTTTCTGTGCTTCTTATAGGCACAGTACGTTTTCATATTATAGTAAATTACTTGAAAAGTATTTCCAAGTTGCTAGTTTATTTGCTAGTGTGTTAAACATGTCTGATTCAGAGGAAGATATCTGTGCTATATGTGCTAAAGCCAAAGTGGAGCCCAATAGAAATTTATGTACTAACTGTATTGATGCTACTTTAAATTAAAGTCAATCTGTACAAATTGAACATATTTCACCAAACAACGAGGGGAGAGTTATGCCGACTAACTCGCCTCACGTGTCAGTACCTGCATCTCCCGCTCGGGAGGTGCATGATATTGTAGCGCCGAGTACATCTGGGCGGCCATTACAAATCACATTACAGGATATGGCTACTGTTATGACTGAAGTTTTGGCTAAATTACCAGAACTAAGAGGTAAGCGTGATCACTCTGGGGTGAGAACAGAGTGCGCTGATAATATTAGGGCCATGTCAGACACTGCGTCACAATTTGCAGAACATGAGGACGGGGAGCTTCATTCTGCGGGTGACGGTTCTGATCCAAACAAACTGGATTCAGATATTTCAAATTTTAAATTTAAGCTGGAAAACCTCCGTGTATTACTAGGGGAGGTGTTAGCGGCTCTGAATGATTGTAACACAGTTGCAATACCAGAGAAAATGTGTAGGTTGGATAAATATTTTGCGGTACCGGCGAGTACTGACGTTTTTCCTATACCTAAGAGACTTACTGAAATTGTTACTAAGGAGTGGGATAGACCTGGTGTGCCGTTCTCACCCCCTCCGATATTTAGAAAGATGTTTCCAATAGACGCCACCACACGGGACTTATGGCAAACGGTCCCTAAGGTGGAGGGAGCAGTTTCTACTTTAGCTAAGCGTACCACTATCCCGGTGGAGGATAGCTGTGCCTTTTCAGATCCAATGGATAAAAAGTTAGAGGGTTACCTTAAGAAAATGTTTGTTCAACAAGGTTTTATATTGCAACCTCTTGCATGCATTGCGCCTGTCACGGCTGCAGCAGCATTTTGGTTTGAGTCTCTGGAAGAGACACTTGAATCAGCTCCATTAGATGAGATTACACACAAGCTTAAAGCCCTTAAGTTAGCTAACTCATTTATTTCAGATGCCGTAGTACATTTAACTAAACTTACGGCTAAGAATTCCGGATTCGCCATTCAGGCACGCAGAGCACTGTGGCTTAAATCCTGGTCAGCTGACATTACTTCTAAATCTAAATTGCTTAATATACCTTTCAAAGGGCAGACCTTATTCGGGCCCGGGTTGAAAGAAATTATCGCTGACATTACAGGAGGTAAAGGCCATGCTCTGCCTCAAGACAGAGCCAAACCTAAGGCTAGACAGTCAATTTTCGTTCCTTTCGTAATTTCAAAGCAGGAGCAGCATCAACTTCCTCTGCACCAAAACAGGAAGGAGCTGTTGCTCGCTACAGACAAGGCTGGAGACCTAACCAGTCCTGGAACAAGGGCAAGCAGGCCAGGAAACCTGCTGCTGCCCCTAAGACAGCATGAATCGAGGGCCCCCGATCCGGGAACGGATCTAGTGGGGGGCAGACTTTCTCTCTTCGCCCAGGCTTGGGCAAGAGATGTCCAGGATCCCTGGGCGTTAGAGATCATATCTCAGGGATACCTTCTAGACTTCAAATTCTCTCCCCCAAGAGGGAGATTTCATCTGTCAAGGTTGTCAACAAACCAAATAAAGAAAGAGGCGTTTCTACGCTGCGTACAAGATCTTTTATTAATGAGAGTGATCCATCCGGTTCCGCGGTCGGAACAAGGACAAGGGTTTTACTCAAATCTGTTTGTGGTTCCCAAAAAAGAGGGAACTTTCAGGCCAATCTTGGATTTAAAGATCCTAAACAAATTCCTAAGAGTTCCATCGTTCAAAATGGAAACTATTCGGACAATTTTACCCATGATCCAAAAGGGTCAGTACATGACCACAGTGGATTTAAAGGATGCTTACCTTCACATACCGATTCACAAAGATCATTACCGGTATCTAAGGTTTGCCTTTCTAGACAGGCATTACCAGTTTGTAGCTCTTCCATTCGGATTGGCTACGGCTCCGAGAATCTTCACAAAGGTTCTGGGTGCTCTTCTGGCGGTACTAAGACCGCGAGGAATTGCGGTAGCTCCGTACCTAGACGACATTCTGATACAAGCTTCAAGCTTTCAAACTGCCAAGTCTCATACAGAGTTAGTACTGGCATTTCTAAGGTCGCATGGATGGAAGGTGAACGAAAAGAAGAGTTCTCTCTTTCCACTCACAAGAGTTCCCTTCTTGGGGACTCTTATAGATTCTGTAGAAATGAAGATTTACCTGACAGAAGACAGGTTAACAAAGCTTCAAAATGCATGCCGTGTCCTTCATTCCATTCAACACCCGTCAGTAGCTCAATGCATGGAGGTGATCGGCTTAATGGTAGCAGCAATGGACATAGTACCCTTTGCACGTCTACATCTCAGACCGCTGCAATTGTGCATGCTAAGTCAGTAGAATGGGGATTACTCAGATTTGTCCCCTACTCTGAATCTGGATCAAGAGACCAGAAATTCTCTTCTATGGTGGCTTTCTCGGCCACATCTGTCCAGGGGGATGCCATTCAGCAGGCCGGACTGGACAATTGTAACAACAGACGCCAGCCTACTAGGTTGGGGCGCTGTCTGGAATTCTCTGAAGGCTCAGGGACAATGGAATCAGGAGGATTAATAAATATTCTGGAATTGAGAGCAGTTCTCAATGCCCTTCTGGCTTGGCCCCAGTTAACAACTCGGGGGTTCATCAGGTTTCAGTCGGACAACATCACGACTGTAGCTTACATCAACCATCAGGGAGGGACAAGAAGCTCCCTAGCAATGATGGAAGTATCAAAGATAATTCGCTGGGCAGAGTCTCACTCTTGCCACCTGTCAGCAATCCACATCCCGGGAGTGGAGAACTGGGAGGCGGATTTCTTAAGTCGTCAGACTTTTCATCCGGGGGAGTGGGAACTTCATCCGGAGGTCTTTGCCCAAATACTTTGACGTTGGGGCAAACCAGAGATAGATCTCATGGCGTCTCGACAGAACGCCAAGCTTCCTCGTTACGGGTCCAGATCCAGGGATCCGGGAGCGGTTCTGATAGATGCTTTGACAGCACCTTGGATCTTCGGGATGGCTTATGTGTTTCCACCCTTCCCGATGCTTCCTCGATTGATTGCCAGAATCAAACAGGAGAGAGCATCAGTGATTCTAATAGCGCCTGCATGGCCACGCAGGACTTGGTATGCAGATCTAGTGGACATGTCATCCTGTCCACCTTGGTCGCTACCTCTGAAACAGGACCTTCTGATCCAGGGTCCCTTCAAACATCAAAATCTAATTTCTCTGAAGCTGACTGCTTGGAAATTGAACGCTTGATTTTATCAAAACGTGGTTTTTCTGAGTCAGTTATTGATACCTTAATACAGGCTAGGAAGCCTGTTACCAGAAAGATTTACCATAAGATATGGCGCAAATACTTATATTGGTGCGAATCCAAGAGTTACTCATGGAGTAAGGTTAGGATTCCGAGCATATTGTCTTTCCTACAAGAAGGTTTAGAAAAGGGTTTATCCGCTAGTTCCTTAAAGGGACAGATTTCAGCTCTGTCCATTCTTTTACACAAACGTCTGTCAGAAGTTCCGGACGTTCAAGCTTTTTGTCAGGCTTTAGCTAGGATCAAGCCTGTGTTTAAAACTGTTGCTCCACCATGGAGTTTGAACTTAGTTCTTAATGTTTTACAGGGGGTTCCGTTTGAACCCCTTCATTCCATTGATATCAAGTTGTTATCTTGGAAAGTTCTGTTTTTAATCGCGATTTCCTCGGCTCGAAGAGTCTCTGAGTTATCAGCCTTACATTGTGATTCTCCTTATCTGATTTTTCATTCAGACAAGGTAGTTCTGCGTACTAAACCTGGGTTCCTACCTAAGGTGGTCACTAACAGGAATATCAATCAAGAGATTGTGGTTCCATCTTTGTGTCCTAATCCTTCTTCGAAAAAGGAACGTCTGCTACACAATCTAGATGTAGTCCGTGCCCTGAAATTTTATCTACAGGCAACTAAGGATTTTCGACAAACGTCTTCCCTGTTTGTCGTTTATTCTGGTCAGAGGAGAGGTCAAAAAGCTTCGGCTACCTCTCTCTCCTTTTGGCTTCGTAGCATAATACGGTTAGCCTATGAGACTGCTGGACAGCAGCCTCCTGAAAGAATTACAGCACATTCTACTAGAGCTGTGGCTTCCACTTGGGCCTTTAAGAATGAGGCTTCTGTTGAACAGATTTGCAAGGCTGCAACTTGGTCTTCTCTTCATACTTTTTCCAAATTTTACAAATTTGACACTTTTGCTTCTTCGGAGGCTGTTTTTGGGAGAAAGGTTCTTCAGGCAGTGGTTCCTTCCGTATAAAGAGCCTGCCTGTCCCTCCCGTCATCCGTGTACTTTAGCTTTGGTATTGGTATCCCATAAGTAATGGATGATCCGTGGACTGGATACACTTAACAAGAGAAAACATAATTTATGCTTACCTGATAAATTTATTTCTCTTGTAGTGTATCCAGTCCACGGCCCGCCCTGTCACTTTAAGGCAGGTAATTTTTCCATTAAACTACAGTCACCACTGTACCCTATGGTTTTCCTTTCTCTGCATGTTTTCGGTCGAATGACTGGTAATGGCAGTTAGGGGAGGAGCTATATAGCAGCTCTGCTGGGTGAATCCTCTTGCACTTCCTGTTGGGGAGGAGTTAATATCCCATAAGTAATGGATGATCCGTGGACTGGATACACTACAAGAGAAATAAATTTATCAGGTAAGCATAAATTATGTTTTATATCATTTTGTGTCATGTAAATAACAGTTATATTTATCAGATGCTTACGCAGCAGACACAGGTTAGTGAGTAGCTCAGGTTTATATCATTTTGTGTCATGTAAATAAGTTACATTTATCAGATGGTTACACAGCAGACACATTAGTGAGTAGCTCAAGTTTATTGTAAATAAGTTTTATATTTATCCGACGGTTACACAGCAGACACATGTTAGTGAGTAGCTCAGGTTTATATCATTTTGTGTCATGTAAATAAGTTATATTTATCAGATGGTTACACGGCAGACACAATAGTGAGTAGCTCAGGTTTATATCATTTTGTGTCATGTAAATATCAGTTTTATTTATCAGATGGTTACACAGCAGACATAGGTTAGTGAGTAGCTCAGGTTTATATAATTTTGTGTCATGTAAATAAGTTATATTTATCAGATGGTTACACAGCAGACACGTTAGTGAGTAGCTCAGGTTTATATCATTTTGTGTCATGTAAATAACAGTTATATTTATCAGACGGTTACACAACAGACACAGGTTAGTGAGTAGCTCAGGTTTATATCATTTTGTCTCATGTAAATAACAGTTATATTTATCAGATGGTTACACAGCAGACACAGGTTAGTTAGTAGCTCAGGTTTATACCATTTTGTGTCATATAAATAAGTTATATTTATCAGATGGTTACACAGCAGGCACATGTTAGTGAGTAGCTCAGGTTTATATCATGTTGTGTCATATAAATAAGTTATATTTATCAGATGGTTACACAGCAGGCACATGTTAGTGAGTAGCTCAGGTTTATATCATTTTGTGTCATATAAATAAGTTATATTTATCACATGGTTACACAGCAGGCACATGTTAGTGAGTAGCTCAGGTTTATATCATTTTGTGTCATGTAAATAAGTTATATTTCTCTAGTAAGGTGTATCCAGTCCACGGATCATCCATTACTTATGGGATATTCTTATAAGTTAGTTTATTAACTTCAATCAAAAGTTTGTTATTTTAAATAGTACCGGAGTTGTGCTATTTTTTCTCAGGCAGAGATAGAAGAAGAATTTGCCTGAGTTTTCTATGATCTTAGCAGGTTGTAACTAAGATCCATTGCTGTTCTCACACATGTCTGAGGAGTGAGGTAACTTCAGAGGGAGAATGGCGTGCAGTTTATTCTGCTATCAGGTATGTGCAGTTATGATTTTTTCTAGAATTGGAAATGCTAGAAAATGCTGCTGATTCCTGATAAATGTAAGTTAAGCCTGAATACAGTGATTTAATAACGACTGGTATCATGCTTACTCTCAGGGGTAATACCCTTATAAATATGCTATATAAAACGTTTGCTGGCATGTTTAATCGTTTTTTATATATGCTTGGTGATAAAACTTATTGGGGCCTAATTTTTTCCACATGGCTGGCTGTATTTTTGCCTAGAAACAGTTTCCTGAGGCTTTCCACTGTTGTAATATGAGTGGGAGGGGCATATTTTAGCGCTTTTTTGCGCAGTTAAAATTACAGACTGAGACATCCAGTTTTCCTCAGGAGTCCCCTGAATGCTACAGGACATCTCCAAAGAGCCTAAAATCGTTTATTGGGGAAGGTAGGAGCCACAGTAAAGCTGTGGCACTTTGCTGGGACTGTTAAAAAACGTCTATGTCGTTTTTTTGATCCGTTTTTTTAACTAAGGGGTTAATCATCCATTTGCAAGTGGGTACAATGCTCTGTTAGCCTATTACATGCACTGTAAAAATTTCGTTTGTGTGACTGCCTTTTTTCACTGTTTTTCAAATTTTGACAAAATTTGTTTCCCTTAAAGGCACAGTACCTTTTTTTTTTATATTGCTTGTTAACTTGAATGAAAGTGTTTTCCAAGCTTGCTAGTCTCATTGCTAGTCTGTATAAACATGTCTGACATAGAGGAAACTCCTTGTTCATTATGTTTAAAGGCCATGGTGGAGCCCCCTCTTAGAATGTGTACCAATTGTACTGACTTCACTCTAAGCAATAAAGATCATATTATGTCTTTAAAAAAAATTATCACCAGAGGAATCTATTGAGGGGGAAGCTATGCCGACTAACTCTCCCCACGTGTCGGATTCTTTGACTCCCGCTCAAGGGACTCACGCTGAAATGGCGCCAAGTACATCAAGGGCACCCATAGCGTTTACTTTACAAGACATGGCGGCAGTCATGGATAATACACTGTCAGCGGTATTAGCCAGACTACCTGAATTTAGAGGTAAGCGAGATAGCTCTGGGGCTAGACTAAATGCAGAGCATACTGACGCTTTAAGAACCATGTCTGATACTGCCTCACAATATGCTGAAGCTGAAGAAGGAGAACTTCAGTCTGTGGGTGATGTTTCTGATTCAGGAAGAATCCCTGATTCTGATATTTCTTCATTTAAATTTAAGCTTGAACACCTCCGCGTATTACTTAAAGAGGTTTTAGCTGCTCTGAATGACTGACACAATTGCAGTGCCAGAGAAATTGTGTAGACTGGATAAATACTATGCAGTGCCGGTATGTACTGATGTTTTTCCAATACCTAAAAGGTTTACAGAAATTATTAATAAGGAATGGGATAGACCAGGTGTGCCGTTCTCTCCCCCTCCTATTTTTAGAAAAATGTTTCCTATAGACTCCACCACACGGGACTTATGGCAGACAGTCCCTAAGGTGGAGGGAGCAGTTTCTACTTTAGCAAAGCGTACTACTATCCCTGTCGAGGACAGTTGTGCTTTTTCAGATCCAATGGATAAAAAATTAGAAGGTTACCTTAAGAAAATATTTTGTCAACAAGGTTTTATCCTACAGCCCCTTGCATGCATTGCCCCTGTCACTGCTGCTGCGGCGTTCTGGTTTGAGTCTCTGGAAGAGGCCTTACAGGTAGCGACTCCATTGGATGAAATACTTGGCAAACTTAGGGCACTTAAGCTAGCCAATTCTTTTGTCTCTGATGCCATTGTTCATTTGACTAAACTAACGGCTAAGAATTCTGGTTTTGCTATACAGGTGCGCAGAGCGCTATGGCTTAAATCATGGTCAGCTGACGTGACTTCAAAATCTAAGCTACTTAACATTCCCTTCAAGGGGGAGACTTTATTCGGGCCTGGTTTGAAGGAGATTATTGCTGATATCACTGGAAGTAAAGGTCATGCCCTTCCTCAGGACAGGTCCAAATCCAGGGCCAAACAGTCTAATTTTCGTGCCTTTCGAAACTTCAAGGCAGGTGCAGCATCAACCTCCTCTAATGCAAGACAAGAGGGAACTGTTGCTCAGTCCAAAGCGGTCTGGAGGCCAAACCAGACCTGGAACAAAGGTAAGCAGGCTAGAAAACCTGCTGCTGCCTCTAAGACAGCATGAAGGAACGGCCCCCTATCCGGTAACGGATCTATTGGGGGGCAGACTTTCACTCTTTGCCCAGGCGTGGGCAAGAGATGTTCAGGATCCCTGGGCGTTGGAAATTATATCCCAGGGGTATCTTCTGGACTTCAAAGCTTCTCCCCCCATAGGGAGATTTCACCTTTCACAATTATCTGCAAACCAGACAAAGAGAGAGGCACTCTTACACTGTGTAAGAGACCTCCTAGTTATGGGAATGATCCATCCAGTTTCCAAAGAGGAACAGGGACAGGGTTTTTACTCAAATCTGTTTGTGGTTCCCAAGAAAGAGGGAACATTCAGACCAATTTTGGATCTAAAAATCTTAAACAAATTCCTCAGAGTTCCATCATTCAAGATGGAAACTATTCGTACCATCCTACCTATGATCCAGGAGGGTCAATATATGACTACAGTGGATCTAAAGGATGCTTTCCTTCACATTCCGATATACAAAGATCATCATCGGTTTCTCAGGTTTGCCTTTCTTGACAGGCATTACCAGTTTGTAGCTCTTCCCTTTGGATTAGCTACAGCCCCAAGAATCTTCACGAAGGTTCTAGGGTCCCTTCTGGCGGTCCTAAGGCCGCGGGGCATAGCAGTAGCCCCTTATTTAGATGACATCCTGATACAGGCGTCAAACTTCCAAATTGCCAAGTCTCATACAGACATAGTACTGGCTTTTCTGAGGTTGCATGGGTGGAAAGTGAACGAGGAAAAGATTTCTCTATCCCCACTCACAAGAGTTTCCTTTCTAGGGACTCTGATAGATTCTGTAGAAATGAAAATTTACCTGACGGAGTCCAGGTTATCAAAGCTTCTAAATTCCTGCTGGGTTCTTCATTCCATTCCACGCCCTTCGGTGGCTCAGTGTATGGAAGTAATCGGCTTAATGGTAGTGGCAATGGACATAGTGCCGTTTGCACGCTTACATCTCAGACCGCTGCAACTATTCATGCTCAGTCAGTGGAACGGGGATTACACAGATTTGTCTCCTCAACTGAATCTGGACCAAGTGACCAGGGATTCTCTTCTTTGGTGGCTATCTCGGGTCCATCTGTCCAATGGTATGACCTTTCACAGGCCAGATTGGACAATTGTAACAACAGATGCCAGCCTTCTAGGTTGGGGTGCAGTCTGGAACTCCCTGAAGGCTCTCCTTCCAATAAATATTCTGGAACTAAGAGCGATATTCAATGCTCTTCAGGCTTGGCCTCAGTTGGCAACTCTGAGGTACATCAGATTTCAGTCGGACAACATCACGACTGTGGCTTACATCAACCATCAAGGGGGAACAAGAAGTTCCCAAGCGATGTTAGAAGTCTCAAAGATAATTCATTGGGCAGAGATACACTCTTGCCATCTATCAGCTATTCATATCCCAGGTGTAGAGAACTGGGAGGCGGATTTTCTAAGTCGACAGACTTTTCATCCGGGGGAGTGGGAACTCCATCCGGAGGTGTTTGCACAAGTGATTCATCGCTGGGGCAAACCAGAACTGGATCTCATGGCGTCTCGACAGAACGCCAAGCTTCCTTGTTACGGATCCAGGTCCAGGGACCCCAGGGCGACGCTGATAGACGCTCTAGCAGCGCCCTGGTCTTTCAACCTGGCTTACGTGTTTCCACCGTTTCCTCTGCTCCCTCGTTTGATTGCCAAGATCATGCAGGAGAGAGCATCGGTGATTCTAATAGCGCCTGCGTGGCCACGCAGGACCTGGTATGCAGATCTAGTGGGTTTGTCATCATTGCCACCATGGACTCTGCCTCTGAGACAGGACCTTCTACTTCAGGGTCCTTTCCTCCATCCAAATCTAATTTCTCTGAGACTGACTGCATGGAGATTGAACGCTTGATTTTATCAAAGCGTGGCTTCTCCGAGTCAGTCATTGATACCTTAATACAGGCACGAAAGCCTGTCACTAGGAGAATTTACCATAAGATATGGCGTAAATATTTTTATTGGTGCGAATCCAAGGGTTACTCATGGAGTAAGGTCAGGATTCCCAGGATATTATATTTTCTCCAAGAAGGCTTGGAAAAGGGTTTATCAGCTAGTTCCTTAAAGGGACAGATTTCTGCTCTGTCTATTCTTTTGCACAAGCGTCTGGCAGATGTTCCAGACGTTCAGGCATTTTGTCAGGCTTTAGTCAGAATCAAGCCTGTGTTCAAACCTGTTGCTCCACCATGGAGCTTAAATTTGGTTCTTAAGGTTCTTCATGGAGTTCCGTTTGAACCTCTTCATTCCATAGATATAAAGCTTTTATCTTGGAAAGTCCTTTTTTTGGTAGCTATTTCCTCGGCTCGTAGAGTGTCTGAGCTATCTGCCTTACAATGTGATTCTCCTTATCTGATCTTTCATTCTGATAAGGTAGTGCTACGTACCAAGCCTGGGTTTTTACCTAAGGTGGTATCTAACAAGAATATCAATCAAGAGATTGTTGTTCCATCCTTGTGTCCCTATCCTTCTTCAAAGAAGGAACGTCTATTACACAATCTGGACGTGGTCCGTGCTTTAAAGATTTTCGACAAACATCTGCTTTGTTTGTTGTTTACTCTGGACAGAAGAGAGGTCAAAAGGCTTCGGCAACCTCTCTTTCTTTTTGGCTAAGAAGCATAATACGCTTAGCCTATGAGACTGCTGGACAGCAGCCCCCTGAAAGGATTACAGCTCATTCTACTAGAGCTGTGGCTTCCACTTGGGCCTTTAAAAAGGAGGCTTCTGTTGAACAGATTTGCAAGGCGGCGACTTGGTCTTCGCTTCATACTTTTTCAAAATTCTACAAATTTGATACTTTTGCTTCTTCAGAGGCTATTTTTGGGAGAAAGGTTTTACAGGCAGTGGTACCTGCCTTGTCCCTCCCTTCATCCGTGTACTTTAGCTTTGGTATTGGTATCCCATAAGTAATGGATGATCCGTGGACTGGATACACCTTACTAGAGAAAACACAATTTATGCTTACCTGATAAATTTATTTCTCTAGTGGTGTATCCAGTCCACGGCCCGCCCTGTCATTTTAAGGCAGGTTATTTTTAAATTTAAACTACAGTCACCACTGCACCCTATGGTTTCTCCTTTCTCTGCTTGTTTTCGTTCGAATGACTGGATATGGTAGTGAGGGGAGGAGCTATATAACAGCTTTGCTGTGGGTCCTCTTGCAACTTCCTGTTGGGAGTGAGAATATCCCATAAGTAATGGATGATCCGTGGACTGGATACACCACTAGAGAAATAAATTTATCAGGTAAGCATAAATTGTGTTTTATCAGATGGTTGCACAGCAGACACAGGTTAGTGAGTAGCTCAGGTTTATATCATTTTGTGTCATGTAAATAACAGTTATATTTATCAGATGGTTACACAGCAGACACAGGTTAGTGAGTAGCTCAGGTTTATATCATTTTGTCTCATGTAAATAAGTTATATTTATCAGATGATTACACAGCAGACACAGGTTAGTGAGTAGCTCAGGTTTATATCATTTTGTCTCATGTAAATAACAGTTATATTTATCACATGGTTACACAGCAGACACAGGTTAGTGATTAGCTCAGGTTTATATCATTTTGTGTCGTGTAAATAACAGTTATATTTATCACATGGTTACACAGCAGACACAGGTTAGTGATTAGCTCAGGTTTATATCATTTTATCTCATGTAAATAACAGTTATATTTATCAGATGGTTACACAACCGACACATGTTAGTTAGTAGCTCAGGTTTCTATAATTTTGTCTCATGTAAATAACAGTTATATTTATCAGATGGTTACACAGCAGATACAGGTTACTGACTAGCTCAGGTTTATATAATTTAGTCTCATGTAAATAACCGTTATATTTATCAGATGGTTACGCAGCAGACACAGGTTAGTGAGTAGCTCAGGTTTATATAATTTTGTCTCATGTAAATAACAGTTATATTTATCAGATGGTTACACAGCAGATACAGGTTAGTGAGTAGCTCAGTTTTATATAATTTTGTCTCATGTAAATAACAGTTATATTTATCAGATGGTTACACAGCAAACACAGGTTAGTGAGTAGCTCAGGTTTATATTATTTTGTCTCATGTAAATAACAGTTATATTTATCAGATGGTTACACAGCAGACACAGGTTAGTGAGTAGCTCAGGTTTATATCATTTTGTGTCATGTAAATAAGTTATATTTCTCCTACATTGGTGTGTCCGGTGCACGGCTTCATCCTTACTTGTGGGATATTCTCTTCCCCTACAGGAAATGGCAAAGAGAGCACACAGCAAGAGCTGTCCATATAGCCCCCACTCTGGCTCCGCCCCCCAGTCATTCTCTTTGCCTGCTCTGAACAAGTAGCATCTCCACGGGGATGGTAAAGAGTATGTGGTGTTAGTTGTAGTTTTATTTCTTCTATCAAGAGTTTATTTTAAAATAGTGCCGGTTTGTACTATTTACTCTACAACAGAAAGTGATGAAGAGTTCTGTTAAAAGAGGAGTATGATTTTAGCAACAGTAACTAAAATCCATTGCTGTTCCCACGCAGGACTGTTGAAACCAGAGAACTTCAGTTGGGGGGAACAGTTTGCAGACTTTTCTGCTCCAGGTATGACTAGTCTCTTTTCTAACAAGACATAGTAATGCTAGAAGACTGTCATTTTCCCTTATGGGATCGGTAAGCCATTTTCTTAGACTCATAACAGAATGAAGGCTTATAAATGGGCTCTATACTGGTTGACACTATTGTGGGCTAAATCGATTGATTTATATAATATTTATATGACTTTTGGAGTGTTTTGTGACTTTGAAACACTTTTGGGAACGTTTTTATTACGCCTGGCAGTTGTTTAGACACCTAATCTAGTCAGGAAGGCCCCTTCACTCTGGTATGCAGAGGGAGGAGGCCTCATTTTCGCGCCTCAGTTGCGCAGTTACTTTTGGAAGCAGTGCATGCAGCTTCATGTGAGAGGGTCCTGTGGCCATAAAAACGATTTCAAGAAGGCTTATTTCTGTGGTGAATAACCCCCAAGGAAGGTAAAAGCCGCAGCAAAGGCTGTGGCGGGGACTGTAGTGGGTTTAAACTGGTAAATTGAACAATTAGCTCCGGTTTGCTCATTTAAGGGGTTAGAGACTTGAAATTTGGTGTGCAATACTTTCAAAGCATTAAGACACTAGGGTGCAAATTTTGTAAAGATCGGATATTTCCTTCATAGTTTTTCAAACATTCAGAAATAAAGTGTGCTCTTTTTATTATTTAAAGAGACCGTAACGGTTTTGTTTAAAAACGGTTTTATTGCATTAATAGCCTGCCAAAGTCTGTCTAACATGTCTATACCTTCAGATAGCATATGTTCTGTGTGTATGGAGGCCAAGGTGGTTCCCCCTTTAAATGTATGTTCAAATTGTGCCATGGCGTCCAAACAAAGTAAGGACAGTACTGTCACATTTAATAAGGTTGCCCAAGATGATTCTTCAAATGAAGGTAGTGGGGATAGTTCATCATCCTCTCCTTCTGTGTCAACACCAGTTTTGCCCGCGCAGGCGACACCTAGTAAATCTAGCGCGCCAATGCTTGTTACTATGCAGCAATTAACTGCAGTAATGGATAATTCTATACCAAATCTTTTATCCAAACTGCCAGCATTTCCCAGAAAGCGTGATTGCTCAGTTTTAAATATAGAGGATGAGCAAGTGGGCGCTGACGATAATTTATCTGTTATACCCTCACACCAGTCTGAATTGGCAGTGAGGGAGGGTCTGTCTGAGGGAGAAATTTCTGATTCAGGAAAAGTTTCTCAGCAGGCAGAACCTGATATCGTGGCATTTAAATTTAAGTTAGAACATCTCCGCGCCCTGCTTAAGGAGGTGCTAACTACTCTTGATGATTGTGACTCTTTGGTGATTCCAGAGAAATTGTGCAAAATGGACAAATTCCTAGAGGTCCCTGTGCACGCTGATGCCTTTCCGATACCCAAGAGGGTGGCGGACATAGTGATCAAGGAGTGGGAGAAGCCAGGTATACCTTTTTTCCCACCTCCTATATTTAAGAAAATGTTCCCCATTGTCGACCCCAGAAGGGACGCATGGCAAACAGTCCCTAAGGTTGAGGGGGCAGTTTCTACGTTGGCCAAGCACACAACTATTCCCATTGAGGACAGTTGTGCTTTCAAAGATTCTATGTATAAAAAATTGGAAGGATTGCTTAAAAAGATATTTGTTCAGCAAGGTTTCCTTCTCCAACCAATTTCGTGCATTATTCCTGTCACCACGGCGGCGTGGAACTAGAAAATTCGCTCCATAAGGAGACTCCATATGAGGAAGTCATGGACAGAATTCACGCACTAAAGTTGGCTAATTCCTTTATTTTAGATGCCGCTTTTCAATTGGCTAAATTAGCGGCGAAAAAATTCAGGTTTTGCAATAGTGGCGCGCAGAGCGCTTTGGCTAAAATCTTGGTCGGCGGATGTGTCGTCCAAGACAAAACTGCTTAATATTCCTTTCAAAGATAAGACCCTTTTTGGGTCAGAATTGAAGGAGATTATTTCAGACATCACTGGGGGAAAGGGCCATGCCCTCCCACAGGATAGGCCTTTCAAGGCTAAGAACAAATCTAATTTTCGTTCCTTTCGCAATTTCAGGAACGGACCGTCTCCTAACTCTGCAGCCTCTAGACAAGAGGGTAACGCTTCCCAGCCTAAACCAGCATGGAAACCAATGCAAGGCTGGAACAAGGGTAAACAGGCCAAGAAGCCTGCTGCTGCTACCAAGACAGCATGAAGGGGTAGCCCCCGATCCGGGACCGGATCTAGTAGGGGCAGACTTTCTCTCTTTGCTCAGGCTTGGGCAAGAGATGTTCCGGATCCCTGGGCACTAGAAATAGTCTCTCAGGGGTATCTTCTAGAGTTCAAGGAACTTCCTCCAAGGGGAAGGTTCCACATGTCTCGCTTATCTTCAGACCAGATAAAGAGACAGGCATTCCTACATTGCGTAGGAGACCTATTAAAGATGGGAGTGATACACCCAGTTCCAACAGCGGAACAAGGTCTGGGGTTTTACTTAAACCTGTTTGTAGTTCCCAAAAAAGAGGGAACTTTCAGGCCAATTCTGGATTTAAAAATTCTAAACAAATTCCTCAGAGTTCCATCATTCAAAATGGAAACCATTCGAACGATTTTACCAACAATCCAGGAGGGTCAATACATGACTACCGTGGACTTAAAGGATGCGTACTTACATATTCCTATCCACAAAGATCATCATCAGTTCCTAAGGTTCGCCTTTCTGGACAAACATTACCAGTTTGTGGCTCTTCCGTTCGGTTTAGCCACTGCTCCCAGAATTTTCACAAAGGTGCTAGGGTCCCTACTAGCGGTTCTAAGACCGAGGGGCATTGCGGTGGCACCTTACTTAGACGACATCCTAATCCAAGTGTCGTCCCTTTCCAGATCAAGGGCTCATACAGACATTGTATTAGCCTTTCTCAGGTCTCACGGGTGGAAGGTGAACGTAGAAAAGAGTTCCCTGTCCCCGTCTACAAGGCTTCCCTTTCTGGGAACAATAATAGATTCTGTAGAAATGAAGATTTTTCTGACAGAGGTCAGAAAATTAAAACTTCTAAACGCTTGTCAAGTTCTTCAATCTATTCCTCAGCCTTCCATAGCTCAGTGCATGGAGGTAATAGGACTAATGGTTGCAGCAATGGACGTGGTTCCTTTTGCTCGAATTCATCTAAGACCATTGCAACTGTGCATGCTCAAACAGTGGAATGGGGGGATTATGCAGACTTGTCTCCCCAGATTCAAGTAGACCAGGTAACCAGAGACTCACTCCGCTGGTGGTTGACTCAGGATCACCTGTCTCAGGGAATGAGTTTCCGCAGACCAGAGTGTGTCATCGTCACGACCGACGCCAGTCTCTTAGGCTGGGGCGCGGTCTGGGACTCCCTGAAACCTCAGGGTCTATGGTCTCGGGAAGAGTCCCTTCTCCCGATAAACATTTTGGAACTGAGAGCGATATTCAATGCGCTCCTGGCCTGGCCTCACCTAGCGAAGGCCAGCTTCATAAGATTTCAGTCGGACAACATGACGACTGTAGCGTACATCAATCATCAGGGGGGATCAAAGAGTTCCTTGGCGATGACAGAGGTATCCAAGATCATCAAATGGGCGGAGGATCACTCCTGCCACCTATCTGCAATCCACATCCCAGGAGTAGACAACTGGGAGGCGGATTATTTGAGTCGTCAGACTTTCCATCCGGGGGAGTGGGAACTCCACCCGGAGGTCTTTGCCCAGTTAACTCAACTATGGGGCACTCCGGATATGGATCTGATGGCGTCTCGTCAGAACTTCAAAGTTCCTCTATACGGGTCCAGATCCAGGGATCCCAGGGCGACACTAGTAGATGCATTAGTGGCGCCTTGGTCGTTCAATCTAGCTTATGTGTTTCCACCGTTCCCTCTCCTTCCCAGGCTGGTAGCCAGGATCAAACAGGAGAAGGCCTCGGTGATCCTAATAGCTCCTGCGTGGCCACGCAGGACTTGGTATGCAGACCTGGTGAATATGTCATCGGCTCCACCATGGAAGCTACCTTTGAGACAGGATCTTCTAGTACAAGGTCCATTCGAACATCCAAATCTAGTCTCTCTGCAACTGACTGCTTGGAAATTGAACGCTTGATTCTATCTAAGCGTGGGTTTCTTTCATGTAATTAACAAGAGTCCATGAGCTAGTGACGTATGGGATATACATTCCTACCAGGAGGGGCAAAGTTTCCCAAACCTTAAAATGCCTATAAATACACCCCTCACCACACCCACAAATCAGTTTTTACAAACTTTGCCTCCAAGGGAGGTGGTGAAGTAAGTTTGTGCTAGATTCTACGTTGATATGCGCTCCGCAGCAAGTTGGAGCCCGGTTTTCCTCTCAGCGTGCAGTGAATGTCAGAGGGATGTGAAGAGAGTATTGCCTATTGAATGCAGTGATCTCCTTCTACGGGGTCTATTTCATAAGGTTCTCTGTTATCGGTCGTAGAGATTCATCTCTTACCTCCCTTTTCAGATCGACGATATACTCTTATATTTACCATTACCTCTACTGATTCTCGTTTCAGTACTGGTTTGGCTTTCTACAAACATGTAGATGAGTGTCCTGGGGTAAGTAAGTCTTATTTTCTGTGACACTCTAAGCTATGGTTAGGCACTTTATTTATAAAGTTCTAAATATATGTATTCAAACATTTATTTGCCTTGACTCAGAATGTTCAACTTTCCTTATTTTCAGACAGTCAGTTTCATATTTGGGATTATGCATTGAATTATCATATTTTTCTTACCTCAAAAATTTGACTTTTTTCCCTGTGGGCTGTTAGGCTCGCGGGGGCTGAAAATGCTTCATTTTATTGCGTCATTCTTGGCGCGGACTTTTTTGGCGCAAAAATTCTTTTCCGTTTCCGGCGTCATATGTGTCGCCGGAAGTTGCGTCATTTTTTGACGTTATTTTGCGCCAAAAATGTCGGCGTTCCGGATGTGGCGTCATTTTTGGCGCCAAAAGCATTTAGGCGCCAAATAATGTGGGCGTCTTATTTGGCGCTAAAAAATATGGGCGTCGCTTTTGTCTCCACATTATTTCAGTCTCATTTTTCATTTGCTTCTGGTTGCTAGAAGCTTGATATTTGGCATTCTTTCCCATTCCTGAAACTGTCTTATAAGGAATTTGATCTATTTTGCTTTATATGTTGTTTTTTCTCTTACATATTGCAAGATGTCTCACGTTGCATCTGAGCCAGAAGATACTACAGGAAAATCACTGCCTGCTGGATCTACCAAAGCTAAGTGTATCTGCTGTAAACTTTTGGTAGCTATTCCTCCAGCTGTTGTTTGTAATAATTGTCATGACAAACTTGTTAAAGCAGATAATATTTCCTTTAGTAATGTACCATTGCCTGTTGCAGTTCCCTCAACATCTAAGGTGCAGAATGTTCCTGATAACATAAGAGATTTTGTTTCTGAATCCATAAAGAAGGCTTTGTCTGTTATTTCTCCTTCTAGTAAACGTAAAAAGTCTTTTAAATCTTCTCTCTCTACAGATGAATTTTTAAATGAACACCATCATTCTGATTCTTTGGACTCTTCTGGTTCAGAGGATTCTATCTCAGAGATTGATGCTGATAAATCTTCATATTTATTTAAGATGGAATTTTTTCGCTCTTTACTTAAAGAAGTACTAATTGCTTTAGAAATAGAGGATTCTAGTCCTCTTGATACTAATTCTATACGTTTGGATAAGGTTTTTAAAGCTCCTGCGGTTATTCCAGAAGTTTTTCCTGTTCCTAATGCTATTTCTGCAGTAATTTCCAAAGAATGGGATAAATTGGGTAATTCATTTACTCCTTCTAAACGTTTTAAGCAATTATATCCTGTTCCGCCTGACAGGTTAGAATTTTGGGACAAAATCCCTAAAGTTGATGGGGCTATTTCTACCCTTGCTAAACGTACTACCATTCCTACGTCAGATGGTACCTCGTTTAAGGATCCTTTAGATAGAAAAATTGAATCTTTTCTAAGAAAAGCTTATCTGTGTTCAGGTAATCTTCTTAGACCTGCTATATCATTGGCTGATGTTGCTGCAGCTTCAACTTTTTGGTTGGAAACTCTAGCGCAACAAGTAACAAATCGTGATTCTCATGATATTATTATTCTTCTCCAGCATGCTAATAATTTTATCTGTGATGCCATTTTTTATATTATTAGAGTTGATGTTAGGTTTATGTCTCTGGCTATCTTAGCCAGAAGAGCTTTATGGCTTAAGACTTGGAATGCTGATATGGCTTCTAAATCAACTCTACTTTCCATTTCTTTCCAGGGAAACAAATTATTTGGTTCTCAGTTGGATTCTATTATTTCAACTGTTACTGGTGGGAAAGGAACTTTTTTACCACAGGATAAAAAATCTAAAGGTAAAAACAGGGCTAACAATCGTTTTCGTTCCTTTCGTTTCAACAAAGAACAAAAGCCTGATCCTTCGTCCTCAGGAGCAGTTTCAGTTTGGAAACCATCTCCAGTCTGGAATAAATCCAAGCCTGCTAGAAAGGCAAAGCCTGCTTCTAAGTTCACATGAAGGTACGGCCCTCATTCCAGTTCAGCTGGTAGGGGGCAGGTTACGTTTTTTCAAAGAAATTTGGATCAATTCTGTTCACAATCTTTGGATTCAGAACATTGTTTCAGAAGGGTACAGAATTGGTTTCAAGATGAGACCTCCTGCAAAGAGATTTTTTCTTTCCCGTGTCCCAGTAAATCCAGTGAAAGCTCAAGCATTTCTGAATTGTGTTTCAGATCTAGAGTTGGCTGGAGTAATTATGCCAGTTCCAGTTCCGTAACAGGGGATGGGGTTTTATTCAAATCTCTTCATTGTACCAAAGAAGGAGAATTCCTTCAGACCAGTTATGGATCTAAAATTATTGAATCGTTACCAACGTTCAAGATGGTAACTGTAAGGACTATATTGCCTTTTGTTCAGCAAGGGAATTATATGTCCACAATAGATTTACAGGATGCATATCTGCATATTCCGTTTCATCCAGATCATTATCAGTTCCTGAGATTCTCTTTTCTAGACAAGCATTACCAATTTGTGGCTCTACCGTTTGGCCTTGCTACAGCTCCAAGAATTTTCACAAAGATTCTCGGTGCCCTTCTGTCTGTAATCAGAGAACAGGGTATTGTGGTATTTCCTTATTTGGACGATATCTTGGTACTTGCTCAGTCTTTACATTTAGCAGAGTCTCATACGAATCGACTTGTGTTGTTTCTTCAAGATCATGGTTGGAGGATCAATTTACCAAAAAGTTCTTTGATTCCTCAAACAAGGGTAACCTTTCTGGGTTTCCAGATAGATTCAGTGTCCATGACTCTGTCTTTAACAGACAAGAGACGTCTAAAATTGATTACAGCTTGTCGAAACCTTCAGTCTCAATCATTCCCTTCGGTAGCCTTATGCATGGAAATTCTAGGTCTTATGACTGCTGCATCGGACGCGATCCCCTTTGCTCGTTTTCACATGCGACCTCTTCAGCTCTGTATGCTGAACCAATGGTGCAGGGATTACACGAAGATATATCAATTAATATCTTTAAAACCGATTGTTCGACACTCTCTAACGTGGTGGACAGATCACCATCGTTTAATTCAGGGGGCTTCTTTTGTTCTTCCGACCTGGACTGTAATTTCAACAGATGCAAGTCTCACAGGTTGGGGAGCTGTGTGGGGATCTCTGACGGCACAAGGAGTTTGGGAATCTCAGGAGGTGAGATTACCGATCAATATTTTGGAACTCCGTGCAATTTTCAGAGCTCTTCAGTTTTGGCCTCTTCTGAAGAGAGAATCGTTCATTTGTTTTCAGACAGACAATGTCACAACTGTGGCATACATCAATCATCAAGGAGGGACTCACAGTCCTCTGGCTATGAAAGAAGTATCTCGAATTTTGGTTTGGGCGGAATCCAGCTCCTGTCTAATCTCTGCGGTTCATATCCCAGGTGTAGACAATTGGGAAGCGGATTATCTCAGTCGCCAAACGTTGCATCCGGGCGAATGGTCTCTTCACCCAGAGGTATTTCTTCAGATTGTTCAAATGTGGGGCTCCCAGAGATAGATCTGATGGCCTCTCATCTAAACAAGAAACTTCCCAGGTATCTGTCCAGATCCCGGGATCCTCAGGCGGAGGCAGTGGATGCATTATCACTTCCTTGGAAGTATCATCCTGCCTATATCTTTCCGCCTCTAGTTCTTCTTCCAAGAGTAATCTCCAAGATTCTGAGGGAATGCTCGTTTGTTCTGCTAATAGCTCCGGCATGGCCTCACAGGTTTTGGTATGCGGATCTTGTCCGGATGGCATCTTGCCAACCATGGACTCTTCCGTTAAGACCAGACCTTCTGTCGCAAGGTCCTTTTTTCCATCCGGATCTGAAATCCTTAAATTTAAAGGTATGGAGATTGAACGCTTGATTCTTGGTCAAAGAGGTTTCTCTGACTCCGTGATTAATACTATGTTACAGGCTCGTAAATCTGTATCTCGAGAGATATATTATAGAGTCTGGAAGACTTATATTTCTTGGTGTCTTTCTCATCATTTTTCTTGGCATTCTTTTAGAATACCGAGAATTTTACAGTTTCTTCAGGATGGTTTAGATAAGGGTTTGTCCGCAAGTTCTTTGAAAGGACAAATCTCCGCTCTTTCTGTTCTTTTTCACAGAAAGATTGCTATTCTTCCTGATATTCATTGTTTTGTACAAGCTTTGGTTCGTATAAAACCTGTCATTAAGTCAATTTCTCCTCCTTGGAGTTTGAATTTGGTTCTGGGAGCTCTTCAAGCTCCTCCGTTTGAACCTATGCATTCATTGGACATTAAATTACTTTCTTGGAAAGTTTTGTTCCTTTTGGCCATCTCTTCTGCTAGAAGAGTTTCTGAATTATCTGCTCTTTCTTGTGAGTCTCCTTTTCTGATTTTTCATCAGGATAAGGCGGTGTTGCGAACTTCTTTTGAATTTTTACCTAAAGTTGTGAATTCCAACAACATTAGTAGAGAAATTGTGGTTCCTTCATTATGTCCTAATCCTAAGAATTCTAAGGAGAAATCGTTGCATTCTTTGGATGTTGTTAGAGCTTTGAAATATTATGTTGAAGCTACGAAATCTTTCCGTAAGACTTCTAGTTTATTTGTTATCTTTTCCGGTTCTAGGAAAGGCCAGAAAGCTTCTGCCATTTCTTTGGCATCTTGGTTAAAATCTTTAATTCATCTTGCCTATGTTGAGTCGGGTAAAATTCCGCCTCAGAGAATTACAGCTCATTCTACTAGGTCAGTATCTACTTCCTGGGCGTTTAGGAATGAAGCTTCGGTTGACCAGATCTGCAAAGCAGCAACTTGGTCCTCTTTGCATACTTTTACTAAATTCTACCATTTTGATGTATTTTCTTCTTCTGAAGCAGTTTTTGGTAGAAAAGTTCTTCAGGCAGCGGTTTCAGTTTGAATCTTTTGCTTATGTTTTTCGTTAAACTTTATTTTGGGTGTGGATTATTTTCAGCAGGAATTGGCTGTCTTTATTTTATCCCTCCCTCTCTAGTGACTCTTGTGTGGAAAGATCCACATCTTGGGTAGTCATTATCCCATACGTCACTAGCTCATGGACTCTTGTTAATTACATGAAAGAAAACATAATTTATGTAAGAACTTACCTGATAAATTCATTTCTTTCATATTAACAAGAGTCCATGAGGCCCACCCTTTTTTGTGGTGGTTATGATTTTTTTGTATAAAGCACATTTATTCCAATTCCTTATTTTATATGCTTCGCACTTTTTTTCTTATCACCCCACTTCTTGGCTATTCGTTAAACTGATTTGTGGGTGTGGTGAGGGGTGTATTTATAGGCATTTTAAGGTTTGGGAAACTTTGCCCCTCCTGGTAGGAATGTATATCCCATACGTCACTAGCTCATGGACTCTTGTTAATATGAAAGAAATTAATTTATCAGGTAAGTTCTTACATAAATTATGTTTTTCAGATTCAGTTATAGATATTCTGGTTCAAGCCAGAAAGCCTGTGACTAGGAAGATTTACCATAAGATATGGCACAAATATATCCGTTGGTGCGAATCCAAGGGTTTCTCCAACATAGGTGTGTCCGGTCCACGGCGTCATCCTTACTTGTGGGATATTCTCTTCCCCAACAGGAAATGGCAAAGAGCCCAGCAAAGCTGGTCACATGATCCCTCCTAGGCTCCGCCTACCTCAGTCATTCTCTTTGCCGTTGTACAGGCAACATCTCCACGGAGATGGCTTAGAGTTTTTTAGTGTTTAACTGTAGTTTTTATTATTCAATCAAGAGTTTGTTATTTTAAAATAGTGCTGGTATGTACTATTTACTCTGAAACAGAAAAGAGATGAAGATTTCTGTTTGTAAGAGGAAAATGATTTTAGCAACCGTTACTAAAATCCATGGCTGTTCCACACAGGACTGTTGAGAGGAATTAACTTCAGTTGGGGGAACAGTGAGCAGTCTTTTGCTGCTTGAGGTATGACACATTCTAACAAGACGATGTAATGCTGGAAGCTGTCATTTTCCCTATGGGATCCGGTAAGCCATTTTTATTCAGACAGTAAATAAGGGCTTCACAAGGGCTTATTAAGACTGTAGACATTTTCTGGGCTAAATCGATTCATATATACACATATTTAGCCTTGAGGAATCATTTAATCTGGGTATTTTTGTAAAATAATATCGGCAGGCACTGTTTTAGACACCTTATTCTCTAGGGGCTTTCCCTAATCATAGGCAGAGCCTCATTTTCGCGCCGGTATTGCGCACTTGTTTTTGAGAAGCATGACATGCAGTCGCATGTGTGAGGAGCTCTGATACATAGAAAAGACTTTCTGAAGGCGTCATTTGGTATCGTATTCCCCTTTGGGCTTGGTTGGGTCTCAGCAAAGCAGATACCAGGGACTGTAAAGGGGTTAAAGATAAAAACAGCTCCGGTTCCGTTATTTTAAGGGTTAAAGCTTCCAAATTTGGTGTGCAATACTTTTAAGGCTTTAAGACACTGTGGTGAAATTTTGGTGAATTTTGAACAATTCCTTCATACTTTTTCGCAATTGCAGTAATAAAGTGTGTTCAGTTTAAAATTTAAAGTGACAGTAACGGTTTTATTTTAAAACGTTTTTTGTACTTTGTTATCAAGTTTATGCCTGTTTAACATGTCTGAACTACCAGATAGACTGTGTTCTGAATGTGGGGAAGCCAAGGTTCCTTCTCATTTAAATAGATGTGATTTATGTGACACTGAAAATGATGCCCAAGATGATTCCTCAAGTGAGGGGAGTAAGCATGGTACTGCATCATTCCCTCCTTCGTCTACACCAGTCTTGCCCACTCAGGAGGCCCCTAGTACATCTAGCGCGCCAATACTCCTTACTATGCAACAATTAACGGCTGTAATGGATAATTCTATCAAAAACATTTTAGCCAAAATGCCCACTTATCAGCGTAAGCGCGACTGCTCTGTTTTAGATACTGAAGAGCATGAGGACGCTGATGATAATGGTTCTGAAATGCCCCTACACCAGTCTGAGGGGGCCAGGGAGGTTTTGTCTGAGGGAGAAATTTCAGATTCAGGGAAAATTTCTCAACAAGCTGAACCCGATGTGATTACATTTAAATTTAAGTTGGAACATCTCCGCGCTCTGCTTAAGGAGGTATTATCCACTCTGGATGATTGTGAGAATTTGATCATCCCAGAGAAACTATGTAAAATGGACAAGTTCCTAGAGGTCCCGGGGCTCCCAGAAGCTTTTCCTATACCCAAGCGGGTGGCGGACATTGTAAATAAAGAATGGGAAAGGCCCGGTATACCTTTCGTCCCTCCCCCCATATTTAAAAAATTGTTTCCTATGGTCGACACCAGAAAGGACTTATGGCAGACAGTCCCCAAGGTCGAGGGAGCGGTTTCTACTTTAAACAAACGCACCACTATACCCATAGAAGATAGTTGTGCTTTCAAAGATCCTATGGATAAAAAATTAGAAGGTTTGCTTAAAAAGATGTTTGTTCAGCAAGGTTACCTTCTACAACCAATTTCATGCATTGTCCCTGTCACTACAGCCGCGTGTTTCTGGTTCGATGAGCTAGTAAAGGCGATCGATAGTGATTCCCCTCCTTATGAGGAGATTATGGACAGAATCCATGCTCTCAAATTGGCTAATTCTTTCACCCTAGACGCCACTTTGCAATTGGCTAGGTTAGCGGCGAAAAATTCTGGGTTTGCTATTGTGGCGCGCAGAGCGCTTTGGTTGAAATCTTGGTCAGCGGATGCGTCTTCCAAGAACAAACTACTTAACATTCCTTTCAAGGGGAAAACGCTGTTTGGCCCTGACTTGAAAGAGATTATCTCTGATATCACTGGGGGTAAGGGCCACGCCCTTCCTCAGGATAGGTCTTTCAAGGCCAAAAATAAACCTAATTTTCGTCCCTTTCGTAGAAACGGACCAGCCCCAAGTGCTACGTCCTCTAAGCAAGAGGGTAATACTTCTCAAGCCAAGCCAGCCTGGAGACCAATGCAAGGCTGGAACAAGGGAAAACAGGCCAAGAAACCTGCTACCAAGACAGCATGAAATGTTGGCCCCCGATCCGGGACCGGATCTGGTGGGGGGCAGACTCTCTCTCTTCGCTCAGGCTTGGGCAAGAGATGTTCTGGATCCTTGGGCACTAGAAATAGTCTCCCAAGGTTATCTTCTGGAATTCAAGGGGCTTCCCCCAAGGGGGAGGTTCCACAGGTCTCAATTGTCTTCAGACCACATAAAGAGACAGGCATTCTTACATTGTGTAGAAGACCTGTTAAAAATGGGAGTGATTCATCCTGTTCCATTAGGAGAACAAGGGATGGGGTTCTACTCCAATCTGTTCATAGTTCCCAAAAAAGAGGGAACGTTCAGACCAATCTTAGATCTCAAGATCTTAAACAAGTTTCTCAAGGTTCCATCGTTCAAAATGGAAACCATTCGAACAATTCTTCCTTCCATCCAGGAAGGTCAATTCATGACCACGGTGGATTTAAAGGATGCGTATCTACATATTCCTATCCACAAGGAACATCATCGGTTCCTAAGGTTCGCATTCCTGGACAAGCATTACCAGTTCGTGGCGCTTCCTTTCGGATTAGCCACTGCTCCAAGGATTTTCACAAAGGTACTAGGGTCCCTTCTAGCGGTACTAAGACCAAGGGGCATTGCAGTAGTTCCTTACTTGGACGACATTCTGATTCAAGCGTCGTCCCTTCCTCAAGCAAAGGCTCACACGGACATAGTCCTGGCCTTTCTCAGATCTCACGGATGGAAAGTGAACGTGGAAAAGAGTTCTCTATCTCCGTCGACAAGGGTTCCCTTCTTGGGAACAATAATAGACTCCTTAGAAATGAGGATTTTTCTGACAGAGGCCAGAAAAACAAAACTTCTAAACTCTTGTCAAACACTTCATTCCGTTCCTCTTCCTTCCATAGCGCAGTGCATGGAAGTAATAGGTTTGATGGTAGCGGCAATGGACATAGTTCCTTTTGCGCGCATTCATCTAAGACCATTACAACTGTGCATGCTCAGTCAGTGGAATGGGGACTATACAGACTTGTCTCCGAAGATACAAGTAAATCAGAGGACCAGAGACTCACTCCGTTGGTGGCTGTCCCTGGACAACCTGTCACAAGGGATGACCTTCCGCAGACCAGAGTGGGTCATTGTCACGACCGACGCCAGTCTGATGGGCTGGGGCGCGGTCTGGGGACCCCTGAAAGCTCAGGGTCTTTGGTCTCGGGAAGAATCTCTTCTACCGATAAATATTCTGGAACTGAGAGCGATATTCAATGCTCTCAAGGCTTGGCCTCAGCTAGCAAAGGCCAAGTTCATACGGTTTCAATCAGACAACATGACGACTGTTGCGTACATCAACCATCAGGGGGGAACAAGGAGTTCCCTGGCGATGGAAGAAGTGACCAAAATCATTCAATGGGCGGAGACTCACTCCTGCCACCTGTCTGCAATCCACATCCCAGGAGTGGAAAATTGGGAAGCGGATTTTCTGAGTCGTCAGACATTACATCCGGGGGAGTGGGAACTCCATCCGGAAATCTTTGCCCAAATTACTCATCTGTGGGGCATTCCAGACATGGATCTGATGGCCTCTCGTCAGAACTTCAAGGTTCCTTGCTACGGGTCCAGATCCAGGGATCCCAAGGCGACTCTAGTAGATGCACTAGTAGCACCTTGGACCTTCAAACTAGCTTATGTATTCCCGCCGTTTCCTCTCATCCCCAGGCTGGTAGCCAGGATCAATCAAGAGAGGGCGTCGGTGATCTTGATAGCTCCTGCGTGGCCACGCAGGACTTGGTATGCAGATCTGGTGAATATGTCATCGGCTCCACCATGGAAGCTACCTTTGAGACGAGACCTTCTTGTTCAAGGTCCGTTCGAACATCCGAATCTGGTCTCACTCCAGCTGACTGCTTGGAGATTGAACGCTTGATCTTATCAAAACGAGGGTTCTCAGATTCTGTTATTGATACTCTTGTTCAGGCCAGAAAGCCTGTAACTAGAAAAATTTACCACAAAATATGGAAAAAATATATCTGTTGGTGTGAATCTAAAGGATTCCCTTGGGACAAGGTAAAGATTCCTAAGATTCTATCCTTTCTTCAAGAAGGATTGGAGAAAGGATTATCTGCAAGTTCCTTGAAGGGACAGATTTCTGCCTTGTCTGTGTTACTTCACAAAAAGCTGGCAGCTGTGCCAGATGTTCAAGCCTTTGTTCAGGCTCTGGTTAGAATCAAGCCTGTTTACAAACCTTTGACTCCTCCTTGGAGTCTCAACTTAGTTCTACCTCTCTCTCTTTTTGGATTAAAAGCATCATCAGATTGGCTTATGTGACTGCCGGACGGCAGCCTCCTGAAAGAATCACAGCTCATTCCACTAGAGCTGTGGCTTCCACATGGGCCTTCAAGAACGAGGCTTCTGTTGATCAGATATGTAGGGCAGCGACTTGGTCTTCACTGCACACTTTTACCAAATTTTACAAGTTTGATACTTTTGCTTCTTCTGAGGCTATTTTTGGGAGAAAGGTTTTGCAAGCCGTGGTGCCTTCCATTTAGGTGACCTGATTTGCTCCCTCCCTTCATCCGTGTCCTAAAGCTTTGGTATTGGTTCCCACAAGTAAGGATGACGCCGTGGACCGGACACACCTATGTTGGAGAAAACAGAATTTATGTTTACCTGATAAATTACTTTCTCCAACGGTGTGTCCGGTCCACGGCCCGCCCTGGTTTTTTAATCAGGTCTGATGATTTATTTTCTTTAACTACAGTCACCACGGTATCATATGGTTTCTCCTATGCAAATATTCCTCCTTAACGTCGGTCGAATGACTGGGGTAGGCGGAGCCTAGGAGGGATCGTGTGACCAGCTTTGCTGGGCTCTTTGCCATTTCCTGTTGGGGAAGAGAATATCCCACAAGTAAGGATGACGCCGTGGACCGGACACACCGTTGGAGAAAGTAATTTATCAGGTAAACATAAATTCTGTTTTTTCTTGGAGTAAAATCAAAATTCCTAGGATTCTTTCCTTTCTCCAAGAGGGTTTGGAGAAAGGTCTGTCAGCTAGTTCTCTAAAGGGACAGATATCTGCTCTGTCTGTCTTGTTGCACAAACGTCATGCAGCCGTGCCAGATGTACAAGCGTTTGTACAGGCGTTAGTCAGAATCAAGCCTGTTTACAGACCTATGACTCCTCCATGGAGTCTAAACTTAGTTCTTTCAGTTCTTCAAGGGGTTCCGTTTGAACCTTTGCATTCCATAGATATTAAGTTACTATCTTGGAAAGTTCTGTTTTTAGTTGCTATTTCTTCTGCTAGAAGAGTTTCTGAATTATCTGCTTTGCAGTGTACTTCTCCCTATCTGGTATTTCATGCAGATAAGGTAGTTTTACGTACCAAACCTGGTTTTCTTCCAAAAGTAGTTTCCAACAGGAATATTAACCAGGAAATAGTTGTTCCTTCTCTATGTCCGAATCCAGTTTCAAAGAAGGAATGTTTGTTACACAACCTAGATGTGGTCCGTGCTTTAAAATTCTATTTAGAAGCAACAAAGGATTTCAGACAAACATCATCTTTGTTTGTCGTTTATTCTGGTAAGAGGAGAGGGCAGAAAGCTACTGCTACCTCTCTTTCTTTTTGGCTGAAAAGCATCATCCGATTGGCTTATGAGACTGCCGGACGGCAGCCTCCTGAACGAATTACAGCTCACTCTACTAGAGCTGTGGCTTCCACATGGGCCTTCAAGAACGAGGCTTCTGTTGATCAGATCTGTAAGGCAGCGACTTGGTCTTCTCTGCATACTTTTGCCAAATTTTACAAATTCGATACTTATGCTTCTTCGGAAGGCTGTTTTTGGGAGACAGGTTTTGCAAGCCGTGGTGCCTTCCGTTTAGGTAACCTGACTTGCTCCCTCTCTTCATCAGTGTCCTAAAGCTTTGGTATTGGTTCCCACAAGTAAGGATGAAGCCGTGGACCGGACACACCAATGTAGGAGAAAACAGAATTTATGTTTACCTGATAAATTTCTTTCTCCTACGGTGTGTCCGGTCCACGGCCCGCCCTGGCTTTTAGTCAGGTTTGAAAATTTTTATTCCATACACTACAGTCACCACGGCACCTTATAGTTTCTCCTTTTTCTCCTAACCGTCGGTCGAATGACTGGGGGGCGGAGCCAGAGGGGGGCTATATGGACAGCTCTTGCTGTGTGCTCTCTTTGCCATTTCCTGTAGGGGAAGAGAATATCCCACAAGTAAGGATGAAGCCGTGGACCGGACACACCGTAGGAGAAAGAAATTTATCAGGTAAACATAAATTCTGTTTTATCATTTGGTTACACAGCAAACACAGGTTAGTGAGTAGCTTAGGTTTATATCATTTTGTCTCATGTAAATAACAGTTATATTTATCAGATGGTTACACAGCAGACACAGGTTAGTGATTAGCTCAGGTTTATATCATTTTGTGTCATGTAAATAAGTTATATTTATTAGATGGTTACACAGCAGACACAGGTTAGTGAGTAGCTTAGGTTTATATCATTTTGTCTCATGTAAATAACAGTTATATTTATCAGATGGTTACACAGCAAACACAGGTTAGTGAGTAGCTCGGGTTTATATCATTTTGTCTCATGTAAATAACAGTTATATTTATCAGATGGTTACACAGTAGATACAGGTTAGTGAGTAGCTCAGGTTTCTATAATTTTGTGTCATGTAAATAACAGTTATATTTATCAGATGGTTACACAGCAGACACAGGTTAGTGAGTAGCTCAGGTTTATATCATTTTGTCTCATGTAAATAACAGTTGGTTATATTTATCATATGGTTACACAGCAGACACAGGTTAGTGAATAGCTCAGGTTTCTATAATTTTGTGTCATGTAAATAAGTTATATTTATAACATGGTTACACAGCAGACACAGGTTAGTGAGTAGCTCAGGTTTATATCATTTTGTGTCATGTAAATAAGTTATATTTATCAGATGGTTACACAGCAGACACAGGTTAGTGAGTATCTCAGGTTTATATCATTTTGTCTCATGTAAATAACAGTTATTTCTCTTACTTGGTGTATGGATATTCTCATTCCCTACAGGAAGTGGCAAAGAAAGCACACAGCAAAGCTGTCCATATAGCTCCCCTCAGGCTCCGCCCCCCCAGTCATTCTCTTTGCCGCTCTAACAAGTAGCATCTCCACGGAAGGGTAAAGAGTATGTGGTGTTAGATTTGTAGTTTTTATTTCTTCAATCAAGAGTTTGTTATTTTAAAATAGTGCCGGTTTGTACTATTTACTCTGAGGCAGAAAGTGATGAAGATTTCTGCTGAGAGGAAAAAGATTTTAGCATGTTGTAACTAAAATCCATTGCTGTTCCCACACAGGACTGTTGAGTACAGGAGAACTTCAGTTGGGGGGAACAGTTTGCAGGCTTATACTGCTTAAGGTATGTTCAGTCTAACAAGACCTGGTAGTGCTAGAAGACTGACAGAAATCCCATGAGGGAAGGTAAGCCATTTTCTGAGACACAGTATAGAATGATGGCTTTAGTTAAGGGCTTTAATACTGACAGACACTGTGATGGGCTAAATCGATTACTTTATTAGGGTAATCTTATATTTATTAAGCGTTTTAGACGTTGGAAACACTTTTTGGGGACTTTTTTTACGCCTGGCATTTTGTAAGACAGCTAATCTGACTCAGAAAGGCCCCATAACTCTGGAGTAATGAAGGAGGGGGCCTCATTTTCGCGCCTCAATTGCGCAGTTAATTTGCAACACAGCTCCATGCAGCTTCATGTGCAGAGCCTTTAGAGTACAGGAGGACTTCAGGGAGGCTTAATTTACACCTGCAATTAACCCTAAAGGAAGGTAAAGCCACAGCAAAGACTGTGGCATCGTACTGTAGTGGGTTAAACCGGGTGTTCACTTCATTTTGCTCCGGTTTGGGCATTAAGGGGTTAAACAATTTCAAAATTTGTGTGCAATCATTTCTAGGCATTAGGATCATGTGGTGAAAATGTCATTAAGATCGAATGTTTTTTGATGATTTGGTAAAAAAGTGTGTGCCTTTTATTATTTAAAGAGACAGTAATGTTTTTGCAAAATATTTTTTTCAATATTTTAGTGTTGTCTGAGTCTGTCAAACATGTCTGAGCCTTCAGATAGACCTTGTTCTTTATGTTCAAAAGCCATGGCAGTACCCCCATTGCATTTATGTTTAAAGTGTGCAAAAACATCTAAGCATTTTAAAGATCATCCAGTGACAATTAAAAATGCTGCCCAAGATAATTCCTTAACGGAGGATAATGAGGATAGTCCTTCCTCCCCCCACGTGTCTACACCAGTTACGCCCGCGCAAGCGATGCCTAGTACCTCTAGCGCCTTGGCCCCTATTACATTACAACAATTAGCAGCAGTAATGGATAATTCCCTTGCAGCATTTTATCCAAACTGCCAGTTTTTCCAAGAAAGCGCGATAGCTCAGTTTTAAATACAGAGGATGAGCAATGAGACGCTGTGGATAATTTATCTGTAGTACCCTCACAATTTTTTTTTTTTCTTTGTTATGGGACCTTTTCCTCCCTTATCTAAATGATGGAAATAGAGAAGGGTTGTAAAATGGTTTCTTGGAACATTGGGGGGGGTTGTCATCTCCCATCAAGAGAAAAACAATATTAACTTACTTGAGGAAAATAAATACTGATGTCGCCTTCCTCCAAGAAACACATTTGAAAATAGATGAAGTAAATAAACTTAAGAATTCATGGGTCCAGGAAGTAATTTCTTCACCATCAGTTGGAAGGAAGGGAGGAGTGGCAATTTTATTAGGGAAAAGAATAAGAGCTGAGAAGGTGGCTTGTGAGGCGGACCCAGACGGGAGATTCTTAATATTAAAAATCAAAATCAATAAGACTATGTATACACTACGTAATATATATGCACCAAACATTCGCCTAGATTTAGAGTTCTGCGTTAGCCGTCAAAACCAGCGTTAGGGGCTCCTAACGCTGGTTTTGGCCGCCCGCTGGTATTTAGAGTCAGTCAGGAAAGGGTCTAACGCTCACTTTGCAGCCGCGACTTTTCCATACCGCAGATCCCCCTACTCCATTTGCGTATCCCATCTTTTCAATGGGATCTTTCTAACGCTGGTATTTAGAGTCTTGGCTGAAGTGAGCGTTAAAACTCCAACGACAAGACTCCATCCGCAGCAAAAAGCCAGGAGTTAAGAGCTTTCTGGGCTAACGCCGGTTCATAAAGCTCTTAACTACTGTGCTCTAAAGTACACTAACACCCATAAACTACCTATGTACCCCTAAACCGAGGCCCCCCCACATCGCCGCCACTCTAATAAACCCCTAATCTGCCGACCGCACACCGCCGCAACCTACATTATCCCTATGTACCCCTAATCTGCTGCCCATAACACCGCCAACCCTATATTATATTTATTAACTCCTAATCTGCCACCCCCAACGTCGCCGCCACCTACCTACAATTATTAACCCCTAATCTGCCGACCGGACCTCACCGCTACTATAATAAAGTTTTCTCCTGTTAAGTGTGGTCAGTCCACGGGTCATCATTACTTCTGGGATATTAACTCCTCCCCAACAGGAAGTGCAAGAGGATCACCCAGCAGAGCTGCTATATAGCTCCTCCCCTCTACGTCACACCCAGTCATTCTCTTGCACCCAACTAATAGATAGGATGTGTGAGAGGACTGTGGTGATTTTACTTAGTTTTTATGACTTCAATCAAAAGTTTGTTATTTTAAAACAGCACCGGAGTGTGTTGTTCATTCTCAGGGAGAATTTGAAGAAGAATCTACCTGAGTTTCTATATGATTTTAACCGGAGTAGTTAAGATCATGTTGCTGTTCTCGGCCATCTGAGGGGTGAGGTATACTTCAGATCAGGGGACAGCAGGCAGGTTCACCTGCAAAGAGGTATGTAGCAGCATATTTTCTGAGAATGGAATTGACTAGAAAATACTGCAAATACCTATATAAAGTAAGTTCAGCCTTAAATGCAGTAGTAGCAACTGGTATCAGGCTGTCATGTATGTATATTTTCACTTCAGTATTCTGGGGAATGGCACTTCACTGGAATGATACTGTATGAATAAACCTTAGCCTATATTACAGTGAGAACGGCTAGCAGTAGGTTTCCGTGACAATTTATTTATTTGAGGTTAAACGTTTTGCTGGCATGTTAAATCGTTTAATTTTCTGAGGTACTGGGTGAAAAATTGTGTTGGGCACTAATTATCCACTTGGCGGGCATTTTATTTAGTTTATGACAGTTTACTGATCTCCCTCACTGTTGTGTGTGAGGGGGAGGGGCTTAATTTGGCGCTTTTACTACGCATCAGGAATTCAGTCACAAGTCTGTTTTTCTTCCCTGCATGATCCGGTTCGTCTCTACAGAGCTCAAGGGTCTTCTAAAGTTATTTTGAGGGAGGTAATCACTCACAGCAGACCTGTGAGATAGTGCTTGACTGTGATAAAAAACGTTATATTCTGTATATTTTTTCTGCTATTTAAGGGTTAGTTATCCATTGCTAATGGGGGCAATCCTTTGCTAAATTTGTATTTTTTCCGGAAAGAATTTGATTATAGTTTATCAGTTTCATTGTTACTCAACTGTCATAACTTTCTGTGCTTCTTAAAGGCACAGTACGTTTTTTCATACTATTGAAAATTAAATTGAAAAGTATTTCCAAGTTGCTGGTTTATTTGCTAGTGTGTTTAACATGTCTGACTCAGAGGAATATCTCTGTGCTATATGTGCTAAAGCCAAAGTGGAGCCCAATAGAAATTTATGTACTAATTGCATTGATGCTACTTTAAATAAAAGTCAATCTGTACAAATTGAACATCATTCACCAGACAACGAGAGGAAAGTTATGCCGACTAACTCCCCTCACGTGTCAGTACCTGCATCTCCCGCTCGGGAGGTGCGTGATATGGTAACGCCGAGTACTTCAGGGCGGCCATTACAAATCACATTGCAGGACATGGCTAATGTTATGACTGAAGTTTTGTCTAAATTACCAGAACTTAGAGGGAAGCGTGACCACTCTGGGATGAGAACAGAGTGCGCTGATAATACTAGGGCCATGTCAGATACTGGGTCACAGTATGCGGAACATGAGGACGGAGAGCTTCAATCTGCAGGTGACGGTTCTGATCCCAATAGAGTGGACTCAGACATTTCTAATTTTAAGTTTAAGCTTGAAAACCTCTGCGTTCTGCTAGGGGAGGTATTAGCAGCTCTGAATGATTGTAACACCGTTGCAATCCCAGAGAAATTATGTAGGCTGGATAGATACTATGCGGTACCGGCGAGTACTGACGTATTTCCTATACCTAAGAGGCTTACAGAGATAATTACTAAGGAGTGGGATAGGCCCGGTGTACCCTTTTCCCCCCCTCCTGTATTTAGAAAGATGTTCCCAATAGACGCCACCACACGGGACGTATGGCAGACGATCCCTAAGGTGGAGGGAGCGGTTTCTACTCTGGCTAAGCGTACCACTATCCCGGTGGAGGATAGCTGTGCCTTTTCAGATCCAATGGATAAAAAATTAGAGGGTTACCTTAAGAAAATGTTTGTTCAACAAGGTTTTATATTGCAACCCCTTGCATGTATTGCGTCTGTCACGGCCGCGGCCGCTTTTTGGTCCGAGTCCCTGGAAGAGACTCTTGACTCAATTACTATCGAAGAAATTTCAAACAGGCTTAAAACACTTAAGCTAGCTAATTCATTTGTTTCAGATGCCGTAGTATATTTAACTAAACTTACGGCTAAGAATTCCGGTTTCGCCATTCAGGCACGCAGAGCACTGTGGCTAAAATCGTGGTCAACTGACGTTACTTCTAAATCTAAGTTACTTAACATACCTTTCAAAGGGCAGACCTTATTCGGGCCCGGTTTGAAAGAAATTATCGCTGACATTACAGGAGGTAAAGGCCATGCCCTGCCTCAAGACAGAGCCAAACCTAGGGCTAGACAGTCTAATTTTCGTGCCTTTCGTAACTTCAAGGCAGGAGCAGCATCAACTTCCTCTGCACCAAAACAGGAAGGAGCTGTTGCTCGTTACAGACAAGGCTGGAGACCTAACCAGTCCTGGAACAAGGGCAAGCAGGCCAGAAAACCTGCTGCTGCCCCTAAGACAGCATGAATTGAGGGCCCCCGATCCGGGACCGGATCTAGTGGGGGGCAGACTTTCTCTCTTCGCCCAGGCTTGGGCAAGAGATGTCCAGGATTTCTGGGCGCTAGAGATCATATCTCAGGGATATCTTCTGGACTTCAAATCCTCTCCCCCAAAGGGGAGATTCCATCTGTCAAGGTTGTCAACAAACCGAATAAAGAAGGAGGCGTTTCTACGCTGCGTACAAGATCTGTTACCAATGGGAGTGATCCATCCGGTTCCGCGGTCGGAACACGGACAGGGATTTTACTCAAATCTGTTTGTGGTTCCCAAGAAAGAAGGAACCTTCAGACCAATCTTGGATTTAAAGATCCTAAACAAATTCCTAAGAGTTCCATCGTTCAAAATGGAAACTATTCGGACAATTCTACCCATGATCCAAAAGGGTCAGTATATGACCACAGTGGATTTAAAGGATGCTTACCTTCACATACCGATTCACAGAGATCATCACCGGTACCTAAGGTTTGCCTTCCTAGACAGGCATTACCAGTTTGTAGCTCTTCCATTCGGGTTGGCTACGGCTCTAAGAATCTTAACAAAGGTTCTGGGGGCTCTCCTGGCGGTGCTAAGACCGCGAGGAATTTCGGTAGCTCCCTACCTAGACGACATTCTGATACAAGCTTCAAGCTTTCAAACTGCCAAGTCTCATACAGAGTTAGTACTGGCATTTCTAGGGTCGCATGGGTGGAAGGTAAACGAAAAGAAGAGTTTTCTCTTTTTCCACTCACAAGAGTTCCCTTCTTGGGGACTCTTATAGACTCTGTAGAAATGAAGATCTACCTGACAGAAGACAGGTTAACAAAGCTTCAAAACGCTTGCCGTGTCATTCATTCCATTCAACACCCGTCAGTGGCTCAATGCATGGAGGTGATCTGCTTAATGGTAGCGGCAATGGACATAGTACCTTTTGCACGCCTACACCTCAGACCGCTGCAATTGTGCATGCTAAGTCAGTGGAATGGGGATTACTCAGATTTGTCCCCTACTCTGAATCTGGATCAAGAGACCAGAAATTCTCTTCTATGGTGGCTTTCTCGACCACATCTGTCCAGGGGGATGCCATTCAGCAGGCCAGATTGGACGATTGTAATTACAGACGCCAGCCTGCTAGGTTGGGGCGCTGTCTGGAATTCCCTGAAGGCTCAGGGATCTTAGACTCGGGAGGAGAGTCTCCTGCCAATAAACATTCTGGAATTGAGAGCAGTTCTCAATGCCCTTCTGGCTTGGCCCCAGTTAACAACGCGGGGGTTCATCAGGTTTCAGTCGGACAACATCACGACTGTAGCTTACATCAACCATCAAGGAGGGACAAGAAGCTCCCTAGCGATGATGGAAGTATCAAAGATAATTCGCTGGGCAGAGTCTCACTCTTGCCACCTATCAGCAATCCACATTCCGGGAGTGGAGAACTGGGAGGCGGATTTCCTAAGTCGTCAGACTTTTCATCCGGGGGAGTGGTAACTTCATCCGGAAGTCTTTGCCCAAATACTTCGACGTTGGGGCAAACCAGAAATAGATCTCATGGCGTCTCGACAGAACGCCAAGCTTCCTTGTTACGGGTCCAGATCCAGGGATCCGGGAGCGGCCCTGGTGGATGCTTTGACAGCACCTTGGACCTTCGGGAAGGCTTATGTGTTCCCACCCTTCCCGATGCTTCCTCGATTGATTGCCAGGATCAAACAGGAGAAAGCATCAGTGATTCTAATAGCGCCTGCGTGGCCACGCAGGACCTGGTATGCAGATCTAGTGGACATGTCATCCTGTCCACCTTGGTCTCTGCCTCTGAGACAGGACCTTCTGGTTCAGGGTCCCTTCAAACATCAAAATCTGAACGCTTGATTTTATCAAAACGTGGATTTTCTGAGTCAGTAATTGATACCTTAATACAGGCTAGGAAGCCTGTTACCAGAAAGATTTACCATAAGATATGGCGTAAATACCTATATTGGTGTGAATCCAAAGGTTACTCTTGGAGTAAGGTTAGGATTCCTAGGATATTGTCTTTTCTACAAGAAGGTTTAGAAAAGGGTTTATCCGCTAGTTCCTTAAAGGGACAGATCTCGGCTCTGTCCATTCTGTTACACAAACGTCTGTCAGAAGTTCCAGACGTTCAGGCTTTTTGTCAGGCTTTGGCCAGGATTAAGCCTGTGTTTAAAACTGTTGCTCCGCCATGGAGTTTAAACCTAGTTCTTAACGTTTTACAGGGTGTTCCGTTTGAACCCCTTCATTCCATTGATATAAAATTGTTATCTTGGAAAGTTCTGTTTTTAATGGCTATTTCCTCGGCTCGAAGAGTCTCTGAGTTATCAGCCTTACATTGTGATTCCCCTTATCTGATTTTTCACTCAGATAAGGTAGTTCTGCGTACTAAATCTGGGTTCTTACCTAAGGTAGTCACTAACAGGAATATCAATCAAGAAATTGTTGTTCCATCCTTGTGTCCAAATCCTTCTTCAAAGAAGGAAAGACTTCTGCACAATCTGGATGTAGTTCGTGCCCTGAAATTTTATTTACAGGCGACTAAAGATTTTCGACAAACGTCTTCCCTGTTTGTCGTTTATTCTGGTCAGAGGAGAGGTCAAAAAGCTTCTGCTACCTCTCTCTTTTTGGCTTCGTAGCATAATACGTTTAGCTTATGAGACTGCTGGACAGCAGCCTCCTGAAAGAATTACAGCTCATTCCACTAGAGCTGTGGCTTCCACTTGGGCCTTTAAGAATGAGGCCTCTGTTGGACAGATTTGCAAGGCTGCAACTTGGTCTTCGCTTCATACTTTTTCCAAATTTTACAAATTTGACACTTTTGCTTCTTCGGAGGCTATTTTTGGGAGAAAGGTTCTTCAGGCAGTGGTTCCTTCTGTATGAAGATCCTGCCTGTCCCTCCCGTCATCCGTGTACTTTTGCTTTGGTATTGGTATCCCAGAAGTAATGATGACCCGTGGACTGACCACACTTAACAGGAGAAAACATAATTTATGCTTACCTGATAAATTCCTTTCTCCTGTAGTGTGGTCAGTCCACGGCCCGCCCTGTTTTTTATGGCAGGTCTAAATTTTTAAATTATACTCCAGTCACCACTGCACCCTTTAGCTTCTCCTTTCTTGTTGGTTCTTGGTCGAATGACTGGGTGTGACGTAGAGGGGAGGAGCTATATAGCAGCTTTGCTGGGTGATCCTCTTGCACTTCCTGTTGGGGAGGAGTTAATATCCCAGAAGTAATGATGACCCGTGGACTGACCACACTACAGGAGAAAGGAATTTATCAGGTAAGCATAAATTATGTTATTAACCCCTAATCCGCCTCACTCCCGCCTCAATAACCCTATAATAAATAGTATTAACCCCTAATCTGCCCTCCTAACATCACTGACACCTAACTTCAAGTATTAACCCCTAATCTGCCGACCGGACCTCACCGCTACTCTAATAAATTTATTAACCCCTAAAGCTAAGTCTAACCCTAACACTAACACCCCCTAAGTTAAATATAATTTTTATCTAACAAAATAAATTATTTCTTATTAAATAAATTATTCCTATTTAAAGCTAAATACTTACCTGTAAAATAAACCCTAATATAGCTACAATATAAATTATAATTATATTGTAGCTATTTTAGGATTTATATTTATTTTACAGGCAACTTTGTATTTATTTTAACCAGGTACAATAGCTATTAAATAGTTAATAACTATTTAATAGATACCTAGTTAAAATAATTACAAAATTACCTGTAAAATAAATCCTAACCTAAGTTACTGTCAGGCACAACTAAGGAAGAAAAAATGTGTGCAGCTTAGTTATTTGGACCACAACTGCTGGAATGGAAAAACAGTAAAAATTGTATGTTTGTTTGCAACAGAGTGAAAAGGTAAAACAAAATTTAGGAATTAGGCAGCTATGTAAAACCTTATTCCTTATTGCAAAGTTTTAGTATACAGGCAGTAATTGAGCATATTCCCTATGGCTGCCACATGTGTCTGGGTAGTCACTGTGAGAAAGTAAATGCAGCAGGGGTATGCCCAGATATACCTGAGATTTTTAAAAATAATAAAGGTAAAAATTAAATAAGCAAGGAAAAAATGGTACTATGATCATAGAAAAAATAAGCAATTGCTATTGTGAACAGAGTTACGGTAAAACAGCAGGATATGAGGGAATGAACAAAAAGTCACAGAAATAACAGCAGCAACTGAGATACTAATCGGAAAGTATAGCAGCTAAGTAAAAATTCAGAGACTGGCTTACCGCTAACAGAACTGTTATAATGATAGTTGCAAACACCGGGTTGTAATGGCGACTTGCCAGAGGGAGCAGGGAAGCTCAGTAGCAGCTGGCTGATGACGTCACAGCATGAGGAAGCAGAGCTCCGTGAAAGGTGAATCCCAAGGCCGGTGAGCTGCAGGGAAAACTGGGTTAGAGGTAAAGGTTGCAATGAGGCTTTTGAAATAGCTGAATCTTCTGAGGGAGAAGCAGGCAGGTAGGAGAGGAATGACAACAGAAATCCAGTTAGATGGAGTAGAGGAATCCAACAAACAGAAGTAGTATGATAAATCTCACAGAGTGCAGGCTCAGGTTAAGGTTTAAGACAAACTTCAATACTAAGCAATGTGAAAATGCTGGGAGGGGCCTTAAATAGGCTGAAGTTAATGGGAGCAGGATACTTTAAAGGGACAGTGCAGAGAATAAGTATGCTATTATCCTGACAGAATCCCCCCTCCAAGGAGCCACTCCAGAGGCTCAAGGGCCAGGACGATCCGGATGTCTCTGGTGGAAATGAGATATCAAACGAGGAGTGGATATGTTGGTAGCTGGTTCCCAGGAATCATCATCTGTAGAAAAACCCTTCCAACGAACAAGATATTCAATACGTCCCCTGCGGAAACGGGAATCCAGGATTGAGTGAACTTCATACTCCATTTCAGGGTCGAGAGAAATAGGTGGAAGAGACGTTTGTAAAGAGAAATCCCTGAGATCCTTATAGGGTTTGAGAAGGGATACATGGAATGTGGGATGAACCCTTAAATTATCGGGTAATTTAAGCCGGACAGCATTGGCATTAATGACGAGTTCAACAGGGTATGGACCAATGATCAACGGAGAGTTTTTTCGAAGGGGTTTTCAAACTTAGGTGTTTGGTGGATAGCCAGACGAGATCACCTTTAGTGTAGACAGGAGGCGGAGTTCTGCGGCGATCATAATACTGTTTCTGGAGTTGTTTTGCTGCTATGATGTTGGACTCGATGGTTTTAAAGTTGGAAGAGATGGAATCAGACAAATCTGATATACTAGATACTGGAACGGTAGAAGATGGTAGGATGTGAAATTTGGGGTGAAAACCGTAGTTTGCGAAGAAGGGAGTTTGACCAGTAGTGGAATGAATAGTGTTGTTGTAACAAAATTCAGCGTAATGCAGGAAGTCACTCCAAAGATGTTGTTGAGAGGAACAGAAGAGTCTTAAAAATTGTTCCAACCACTGGTTACAACGTTCAGTTTGACCATTACATTGCGGGTGGTAAGCGGTAGTTAACTTTCTCTCAACAGATAAAGTTTTACAGAAATGGTACCATAGTCTGCTAGAAAATTGACTGCCACGATCACTGAGGATTGAAGTGGGAAGTCCATGATACTTAACAATATGTTTGAGAAGCAAATGTACTGTCTCCAAAGCGGTAGGAAGTTTGGAGAAGGGGATGAAATGGCACATCTTCGTGAAGAGATCTACAACGACAAGGATGGTGGTATTCTTTGAAGAGACTGGCAAATCTACAATAAAGTCTAAAGCAATCTCAGACCATGGATTCTTTGGAGTAGGCAAAGGCAAAAGCAACCCATATGGAGAGTGTTTATCCCTTTTTGAAATGGTACAATTAAGACAAGAGTTTACATAGTCCTTAACTTCAGTTGCCATATGAGGCCACCAGTAATCTCTTTTTACTAGATCGAGAGTTTTATGGATACCTGGATGACCAGCTAGAGGTGAATCATGTACAGATTGAAGGAGAATGAGTCTGAGGGAAGGTGGAACATATATCTTTGAATCATGAGAATAAAGTCCTTGAGTATTAAGTTGAAGAAGATGTGATGGCTTTGTAGAGTCGGCCAACTGTTCCTTTTTAAGGTTAGATGAGACTTCGAGAGTAAAAGAAATGAAGTTTTCTTTTGGTATGATGGATTGGTCGGTCGTTTGATGTGGAAGACTTGTGGGTAACCGGGATAGTGCGTCAGCTTTTTGGTTCTTTCCAACAGGATGGTATGTGATGAGGAAATTAAAACGTGAGAAAAAGAGATTCCAGCGAACCTGTCTTGCTGACAAGGTTCTAGTGGCCTTCAAATACTGCAGGTTCCTATGATCTGTATAGATGAGTGTAGGAATGGAAGTACCTTCAAGGAGGTGTCGCCAGTGTTCCAAGGAGAGTTTTATGGCTAAGAGTTCTTCGTCACCAATAGGATAGTTTTGTTCCGCACTATTCAAAGTCTTGGAGTAAAAAGCCACAGGATGTAACGGTTTTGACAAGTTTTCTCTTTGGGAGAGAACAGCGCCAACAGCAGAATTTGAGGCGTCCACCTCAAGAACAAATTGCAGATTAGGGTCAGGAAAACTGAGTATTGGTGCTGAAGTGAACTTTTGTTTGAACAAATCAAAAGCGGATTGTGCTTCTTTAGTCCACCTGAAATGTGAATTATTTTTTGTTAGAACAGTTAAAGGAAGAGCAAGTTTGGAGAAATTTTTAATAAATTTGCGGTAGAAATTCGCAAAACCCATGAAGGACCCATAAACTTGACGTTTAGTTGTTGGTATGGGCCAATTTAAAACTGCATCAACCTTTTTTTGTTCCATATGGATACCTGAAGGAGAAATTTCATATCCCAGAAAGGATATGGTCTGTGAATTGAACAGGCATTTCTCAGCCTTAGCATACAAGTGGTTACCTCTGAGCCTTGATAAAACTTGTCTAACATGGGAAATGTGTTCCTGATAGGTCTTGGAATAAATTAAAATATCATCCAGATAAATGACAATAAAGACATCTAATATGTCCCTAAAAATGTCATTAATTAAGTGCTGGAAAGTTGCGGGCGCGTTGCAGAGCCCAAAAGGCATCACGACGTATTCGAACAATCCGTATCTTGTTCGAAACGCCGTGAGCCACTCATCTCCAGATCTAATTCGGATGAGATTATAGGCTCCTCTTAAGTCCAATTTTGTGAAAAATTTTGCTCCCTCCAACCTTTCAATTAACTCCGGGATGAGGGGTAAAGGATATCTGTTTTTTACTGTAATTTTATTTAGTTGTCTGTAGTCAACGATTGGCCTCAATGAGCCATCCTTATTTTTAACAAAAAAAATCCCAGCACTAGCTGGAGAGGTGGAGGGACGGATGAAACCTTTCCTTAGATTTTCATCTAAGTAAGATTTAAGGTGTGTTAACTCAGGGTTTGAGAGTGGGTAAATATGACCCGTGGGGATCTCAGAGCCAGGTATGATCTCAATAGGACAATCATACTTCCTGTGAGGAGGAAGATTGTCGCATTGGGTTTTGCTGAATACATCTGCGTAATCCTTATAAACCTCAGGAATTTGAATTGTCTCATTGGATTCAGTGGTTTGCAAAATAGTAACTGGGAAACAAGTAGTAGAGCAGAATGTAGAATTAAATGTGACTGTTGAGGTAGACCAATTTACTTCAGGATTATGAATTCGGAGCCAGTTTATACCGAGAACTATGGGTGAAATAGGGGATGATATTACATCAAATGACATATACTCCCTATGGTGTTCTGGGGTAACAACAAGTAAGGGTATTGTTTGATATTTAACTGGACCTGATGTGATTGGATTACCATCTATTCCACGTAATAACACAGGAGACCTTTTTTGCACAAGTGGAATTTTATTGAATTTAGTGAATACAGTATCTATGTAGGAGGCTGTAGCTCCTGAGTCAATAATCGCGGGAGCGTTGATTCGATGTGACTCCCACTGTAAGAGAAGAGATAAATTTAGGTAAGGGAGAGCATGATCCTGAGTGGTACAACAAAAAGGTTCTTTATATATCTTACCCTTGTTTTGTTTCAGGAGGGAAGGACAGTCCCTGACAGTGTGTTTGTCTGAAGCACAGTATAAGCAGAGGTTATTAGCCCTTCGTCGGATCTTCTCCTCAGGGGTTAATGGTCCCTTTATAAAACCTATATCCATAGGTTCAGCAGTTGATTTGCTGGGGCTGGGTGTATTTTGTTTCTTTGCAGGATATTCATGAAATGATCTCTCCTGCTGTCTCTCTCTCAGTCTTCTGTCTATAGTTATGCTAAGTGACATTAAAGCCTCAAGAGTATGTGGTAGTTCAGATCTAGACAACTCATCCTTAATTCCTTCTGAAAGGCCTAATCTAAACTGATTTCTCAGTGAAAGGTCATTCCATTGAGTGTCTTTCGCCCATTTTTTAAATTCGGCAATGTAATCCTCAACTACTCTTTTCTTTTGTTTCAAGCCTCGCATTGCAGTTTCAGCAGTAAGCTGTTTATATGGATCCTCATATAGCTGACCCATAGCAGAAAAAAAACTTTCCAAAGAATTAAGTATATCATCGTTATTCTCAAAGTAAGTGTTGGCCCATGTGCGGGGCTCACCTCTCAAATAGGATATAACTGTGAGTACCCTTGCTCTATCAGTGGGATAGGTATGAGGTTTAAGGGAGAACATAAGCAAACAAGCATTCTTGAAATCTCTATACTCAGATCTCACCACTAAATTTTTCTGGTGTACTAACCTGTGGTTCTAATATAGGTACCCTCTTATCAACCACATCCCTGATATAAGCTTTTAAAGTATCATTTTCTGTTTTCAAAGTATTAACAGCTTCAGTTAATAAATCAACCCTCTGTGTGATATTTTGCACATGTGCGTTCATTCCAGCTGGGTCCATAGTTTAGGCTTAGTATTATGTCAGGCACAACTAAGGAAGAAAAAATGTGTGCAGCTTAGTTATTTGGACCACAACTGCTGGAATGGAAAAACAGTAAAAATTGTATGTTTGTTTGCAACAGAGTGAAAAGGTAAAACAAAATTTAGGAATTAGGCAGCTATGTAAAACCTTATTCCTTATTGCAAAGTTTTAGTATACAGGCAGTAATTGAGCATATTCCCTATGGCTGCCACATGTGTCTGGGTAGTCACTGTGAGAAAGTAAATGCAGCAGGGGTATGCCCAGATATACCTGAGATTTTTAAAAATAATAAAGGTAAAAATTAAATAAGCAAGGAAAAAATGGTACTATGATCATAGAAAAAATAAGCAATTGCTATTGTGAACAGAGTTACGGTAAAACAGCAGGATATGAGGGAATGAACAAAAAGTCACAGAAATAACAGCAGCAACTGAGATACTAATCTGAAAGTATAGCAGCTAAGTAAAAATTCAGAGACTGGCTTACCGCTAACAGAACTGTTATAATGATAGTTGCAAACACCGGGTTGTAATGGCGACTTGCCAGAGGGAGCAGGGAAGCTCAGTAGCAGCTGGCTGATGACGTCACAGCATGAGGAAGCAGAGCTCCGTGAAAGGTGAATCCCAAGGCCGGTGAGCTGCAGGGAAAACTGGGTTAGAGGTAAAGGTTGCAATGAGGCTTTTGAAATAGCTGAATCTTCTGAGGGAGAAGCAGGCAGGTAGGAGAGGAATGACAACAGAAATCCAGTTAGATGGAGTAGAGGAATCCAACAAACAGAAGTAGTATGATAAATCTCACAGAGTGCAGGCTCAGGTTAAGGTTTAAGACAAACTTCAATACTAAGCAATGTGAAAATGCTGGGAGGGGCCTTAAATAGGCTGAAGTTAATGGGAGCAGGATGCTTTAAAGGGACAGTGCAGAGAATAAGTATGCTATTATCCTGACAGTTACAAATACACCTAACACTACACTATCAATAAATTAATTAAATAAAATACCTACAATTATCTACAATTAAACCTAACACTACACTATCAATAAATTAATTACATACAAATACCTACAAATAAATACAATTAAATAAACTAACTAAAGTACAAAAAATAAAAAAAAACTGTTACAAAATATAAAAAAAATAATTTACAAACATTATAAAAATATTACAACAATTTTAAGCTAATTACACCTACTCTAAGCCCCCTAATAAAATAACAAAGCCCACCAAAATAAAAAAATGCCCTACCCTATTCTAAAATAAAAATAGAAAAGCTCTTTTACCTTACCAGCCCTTAAAAGGGCCTTTTGCGGGGCATGCCCCAAAGAATTCTGCTCTTTTGCCTGTAAAAAAAAAAATACAATACCCCCCAACATTACAACCCACCACCCACATACCCCTAATCTAACCCAAACCCCCCATAAATAAACCTAACACTAAGCCCCTGAAGATCTCCCTACCTTATCTTCACCATGCCGGGTATCACCGATCCGTCCAGAATAACTGTTCCTTTAAATGACGTCATCCAAGATAGCGTCCCTCGAATTCCGATTGGCTGATAGAATCCTATCAGCCAATCAGAATTAAGGTAGGAAAAATGTTCCGATCAGCCAATAGAATGCAAGCTCAATCTGATTGGCTGATTGGATCAGCCAATCGGATTGAACTTGAATCTGATTGGCTGATTCCATCAGCCAATCAGAATTTTCCTACCTTAATTCCGATTGGCTGATAGAATCCTATCAGCCAATCGGAATTCGAGGGATGCCATCTTGCATGACGTCATTTAAAGGAACCGTCATTCGTCGGGAAGTCCTCGGCCAGGATGGATGTTCCGCATCGGCGGGATGAAGATGGATCCGGAAGAAAGAAGATTGAAGATGCCGCTTGATAGAAGACTTCAGCCGGATGATGGACCTCTTCAGCCCCGCTTGGATCAAGACTTCAGCCGGATGATGGACCTCTTCAGCCCGATGATGGAACTCTTCAGCCCCCGCTTGGAGCAAGACTTCAGCCGGATGATGGACCTCTTCAGCCCGATGATGGACCTCTTCAGCCCCCGCTTGGGCTTGGATGAAGACTTCGGAGCCTCTTCTGGACGGATCGGTGATACCCAGCGTGGTGAAGATAAGGTAGGGAGATCTTCAGGGGCTTAGTGTTTGGTTTATTTAAGGGGGGTTTGGGTTAGATTACGGGTATGTGGGTGGTGGGTTGTAATGTTGGGGGGGTATTGTATGTTTTTTTTTTTACAGGCAAAAGAGCAGAATTCTTTGGGGCATGCCCCGCAAAAGGCCCTTTTAAGGGCTGGTAAGGTAAAAGAGCTTTTCAATTTTTATTTTAAAATAGGGTAGGGCATTTTTTTATTTTGGGGGGCTTTGTTATTTTATTAGGGGTCTTAGAGTAGGTGTAATTAGCTTAAAACTGTTGTAATATTTTTATAATGTTTGTACATTATTTTTTTATTTTTTGTAACTTAGTTCTTTTTTTATTTTTTGTACTTTAGTTAGTTTATTTAATTGTATTTATTTGTAGGTATTTGTATGTAATTTAATTTATTGATAGTGTAGTGTTAGGTGTATTTGTAACTTAGGTTAGGATTTATTTTACAGGTAATTTTGTAATTATTTTAACTAGGTAGCTATTAAATAGTTATTAACTATTTAATAGCTATTGTACCTGGTTAAAATAAATACCAAGTTGCCTGTAAAATAAATATTAATCCTAAAATAGCTACAATATAATTATAATTTATATTGTAGCTATATTAGGGTTTATTTTACAGGTAAGTATTTAGCTTTAAATAGGATTAATTTATTTAATAAGATTTATTTTATTTCGTTAGATTTAAATTATAATTAACTTAGGGGGGTGTTAGTGTTAGGGTTAGACTTAGCTTTAGGGGTTAATACATTTATTATAGTAGCAGTGAGGTCCGGTCGGCAGATTAGGGGTTAATAATTGTAGGTACGTGGCGGCGACGTTGGGGGGGCAGATTAGGGGTTAATAAATATAATATAGGGGTCAGTGGTGTTAGGGGCAGCAGATTAGGGGTACATAGGGATAATGTAGGTTGCGGCGGTGTACGGAGCGGCAGATTAGGGGTTAATAATAAAATGCAGGGGTCAGCGATAGCGGGGGCGGCAGATTAGGGGTTAATAAGTGTAAGGTTAGGGGTGTTTAGACTCGGGGTACATGTTAGGGTGTTAGGTGCAGACTTAGGAAGGTTTTAGGTTTTTTTCAGCTCAAACGGCCCCATTGTTTTCTATGGGGGAATCGTGCACGAGCACGTTTTTGAAGCTGGCCGCGTCCGTAAGCAACGCTGGTATTGAGAGTTGCAGTGGCGGTAAATTATGCTCTACGCTCCCTTTTTGGAGCCTAACGCAGCCCTTCTGTGAACTCTAAATACCAGCTGTATTTAAAAAGTGTGGGGGGGGAAAGCACGCGCAGCTAACTCACCCCTTTGGCCGTAGAACTCTAAATCTAGCCGATAATTAATAATGATTTCTGGCAAAGTTTACAAACTAAGATTGTTGCTAAGAAGGAAGGATTTTTGATAATTGCGGGAGATTTTAACATAGCCCCATACTTTCTTATGGATAGATTAAGACAAGATGCCTCTTTTATAAAAACAAAAAGAGACTATTTAGAAGCAAAAATCTTTTTTCAACCTGTTCTCTAATTTAAGAGTTAAGGATGTTTGGAGATCACAAAATCCAGATATTAAAAAATATACTTACCTTTCCAAGGCTCATAAATCTCTATCGAGAATAGATCTTCTTTTTTTAATTGCTGAAAAATTATATAAATTCAAAATAGTAGCGGATATTCTTCCGGTTACGATATCAGATCATGCTCCGATAACATTTGAAATATGCCCAATAGATCTGAAAAATAAAAATCTTTGGTTTCATTTTCCTAAATATTTAGCCTTGGATCTAGAATTTAAAACATGGCTTGAATATAAATTTGAGGAATATGTTCAATTAAATAGAGAATCTGTAAATCAATCAATGGTCTTCTGGGAAGCAGCAAAAGAGGTGATGAGGGGGGAGATTCTCTCATATAATATTAATAGAACTAGGACATTTAAAAAAAAAAGAGGAAGAAATTCTGAAAACTTTATCAAATGCTTATAATTGCTATATACTAAATAAAACATCCGAAACATGGAATAAATACTCACAAGCTAAGAAAGAAAGGGACACTTTTTTAATTCATAAAGCCACACAGAAAGAGTTAAGGCTGCAATCACAATTGTACAAATATGGGAACAAAGCAGGTAAACTATTGGCTAACTTAGTTAAGCAGGCTAGGGACACAGCCCCGATTGAAGCTATTCAGCAAGACGATAAATTAATTACAAATGCAGAAGAGATACTAAAATTTTTTGGGGAATATTATCAAACTCTTTATTCTGATAGACCTTCCAATGAGAATGAACGTTTAAACTTTTGGGAAAAAATGTATTGTCCCTGTATAACAGAGGAGATGAACACAGCATTAAACTCTCCTATTACTGAGGAGGAGGTTTTGAAAACTATTAAGGAGATGCCTGTTAATAAGGCAGCAGGCCCAGACGCCTTACCAAATAAATTTTATAAAATCCTAGCCCCAGCTGTGGCCCCCACATTTAACTAAGTTATTTAATGATATGTATATACAAGGAAATGTAGCCTCCCCCAACTTTGCGGCATCATATACTACACTTATTCTAAAAACAGGCAAAGATCCAACTCAGAAGGAATCTTATAGACCAATAGCTTTATTAAAAACAGATTATAAATTGTTCACCTCTATTTTATCATGCAGAGTACAAACTTTTCTCCCCCTCATAATACATAAAAATCAAGCAGGATTTCTAGTACATAGAAATTCTTCAGCGAAAATTCGGGAAATATTTCGGATTATTGATTACCTTAATTTAGATAAAAAAAGATGTACAGGTAGGAGGACAAGAAGATATAGATAAGGCAATAATTGCAATTGACGCCGAAAAAGCGTTTGATTCAGTTCACCATGATCATATCTCATATTCTTTATTTCAATTTGGGTTTAGAGGTCAAATTTCTAAATTTATTGAGAACTTATATAATAAAGCCTATACGAGATTGATAAATCTTGGTTAATAGCAAACTATCATCAGATATAAAGTTAGCTAGAGGGACAAGGCAGGGATGTCCTTTATCTCCCCTGCTTTTTGATATTGCAATCGAACCGCTCGCAATTATGATTAGACAAAAGATTGAAGGTATCAAAATTAGGAAAAAGGAGCTTAAGATAGCTCTCTGCCGATGATGTCCTAATTTATATGAGCAATACCCAAATTGATATTCCAATCTTACTGCAAATTGTTAACCAATTTAGCTCATTCTCAGGTTATAAAATGAACATTAATAAGTCTGAGTTATTATGGATAAAACAAACAAGACAGTCCAGGGGAATGATACCTTTTAAAATAGTTCAGGATTCATTTAAATATTTGGGCATTGTAATATCACTGAATTCAGATTTATGGTATAATCTTAATATACCTCCATTAATCGAATCAAGAAGGAATATAATGAAAAACTGGCAAAATCTCCCCCTTTCCCTCTCAGGTCTCATTGCAATATATAAAATGATTTTATTCCCGAAAATTCTTTACTTGTGTCAAAATATTCCAATATTTATAAAAGGGAAAGATATCAAGATATTAAATACAGCCTTAAGAAAATTTCTCTGGCAAGGAAAAAAACCTAGAATATCATTTTCAAGATTATGTTTACCTAAGAAATATGGGGACTTTGCTTTAACGGACTTAAAACTATATAATCTGGTATTTTTAGCCCGTATAGTAACTGATTGGTTATGTGGTATGGACTATGTGACTGATAATGAGTTAGAAAATAATATAGCCGCTCCATACCTTCCCATAGCTTTAGTTCATACTAGAGTTGAGGAAATTCCACAGGAAATAAAAAAATAAATAAAACTATATTTAATCCAATTAAGGCATGGTGCAAGATTTATAACATTTTAGAAATAGATGGGAAAGTGTCTAAATATTTGCCTTTAAATGTGAATTTTCATTTCTCTTGTAAAGGTGTATCCAGTCCACGGGTTCATCCATTACTTGTGGGATATTCTCCTTCCCAACAGGAAGCTGCAAGAGGATACCCACAGCAGAGCTGTCTATATAGCTCCTCCCCTAACTGCCACCCCCAGTCATTCTCTTGCAGCTCTCGACAAGAAAGGAAGTATCAAGAAAGATGTGGTGACTTAGTGTAGTTTTTACCTTCAATCAAAAGTTTGTTATTTTTAAAAGGTACCGGCATTGTACTGTTTTACTCTCAGGCAGAAATTGGAAGAAGAATTCTGCCTGGAGGTTTGATGATCTTAGCGGTTTGTAACTAAGGTCCATTGCTGTTCTCACACATAACTGAAGAGTATGGAAAGAAAACTTCAGTTGGGGGGACGGTCTGCAGATTGCCTGCTTTGAGGTATGTTCAGTATATTTTTTTCTAGAGAGATGTTGACAGTGCCTGGTATATTTAAGGTAAGCCTGATACAGTGATTTAACAACAACTGGGATCATGCTTGTAAAAAAGGGTAATAATCATGTTAATACTCATATTACTTAGTGTAAAAACGTTTGCATGATTTATAGTAAAAACGTTTTTTCTCTGAGGGTGATAAATCTTTATTTGGAGCCTAGTTTCCACATGGCTTTTTAGATTACTCCTAGGAGTACTTTTTTAAGGCCCTCTGACTTTGAGTGCATGGTGGGAGGGGCCTATTTTCGCGCTCTAAATGCGCAGTTGATTTTCAGACTGAGACATCCAGCTTCCCTGAAGGAGTCCTCTGGCATCTAGGACCTCTATAGAGGGTTTTGTTCCTGCAGAAATCGTGTTTAAGGGCAGGTAGGAGCCACAGCGGAGCTGTGGCAGTGTGTTTGACTGTTAACGGTTTTAACGTTTTTCTAATCCGTTTTTGGGCCTAAGGGGTTTATCATCCATTTGCAAGTGGGTGCAATGCTGCTTTAGTCCCTTAAACACACTGTAAACATTTTGTAAAGTTTACTACTTTTTAACACTGTTTTGCAGTTTATGTGGTAGTTTTTTTCTCTTAAAGGCACAGTACCCTTTTTTATTATTGCTTTTTTCACATTTATTAAAGTGTTTTCCAAGCTTGCTGGTCTCATTACTAGTCTGTTAAACATGTCTGACATAGAGGAAACTCCTTGTTCATTATGTTTAGAAGCCATTGTGGAACCCCCTCTTAGAATGTGTACCAAATGCACTGACCTTTCTATAAGTTATAAAGACCATATTATGGCTTTTAAAGATTTATCACCAGAGGTTTCTCAGACTGACAAAAGGGAGGTTAGGCCATGTAGCTCTCCCCACGTGTCAGAACCTTTAACTCCCGCTCAAGTGACGCCAAGTACATCTAGTGCATTCAATGCGTTTACTTTACAAGACATGGCGGCAGTTATGAATCATACCCTCACAGAGGTATTGTCCAAACTGCCAGGGTTACAAGGAAAGCGAGACAGCTCTGGGGCTAGAACAAATTCAGAGCTCTCTGACGCTTTAGTAGCTATGTCTGATATACCCTCAAAATGTGCAGAAGCAGGAGAGCTTCTATCTGTGGGTGACATTTCTGATTCAGGGAAGACGTTACTTCAGTAATTTAAATTTAAGCTTGAACACCTCCGCGTATTGCTCAGGGAGGTTTTAGCGACTCTGGATGACTGTGACACCATTGTAGTCCCAGAGAAATTGTGTAAAATGGACAAATACTTTGCAGTGCCTGTTTACACTGATGTTTTTCCAATCCCTAAGAGGTTTTCAGAAATTATTACTAAGGAATGGGATAGACCAGGTGTACCGTTCTCTCCCCCTCCTGCTTTTAAAAAGATGTTTCCTATAGATGCCGCTACACGGGACTTGTGGCAGACGGTCCCTAAGGTGGAGGGAGCAGTCTCTATTCTAGCTAAGCGTACAACTATCCCTGTCGAGGACAGTTGTGCTTTCCTAGATCCAATGGATAAAAAACTAGAGGGTTTCCTTAAGAAAATCTTTATACAACAAGGTTTTATTCTCCAGCCTCTTGCATGCATTGCCCCAGTCACTGCTGCAGCGGCTTTCTGGTTCGAGTCTCTTGAGGAGGCTCTACAGGTAGAGACCCCGTTGGATGATATCCTTGACAGGCTTAAAGCTCTTAAGTTAGCCAATTCATTTATTTCTGACGCCGTTTTTCATTTAACCAAGCTAACGGCTAAGAATTCAGGTTTTGCCATTCAGGCGCGTAGGGCGCTATGGCTTAAATCCTGGTCAGCTGACGTTACTTCAAAGTCTAAACTTCTCAACATCCCCTTCAAAGGGCAGACCCTATTCGGGCCTGGGCTGAAGGAGATCATTTCTGATATTACTGGAGGAAAAGGACACACCCTTCCCCAGGATAGGTCCAACAAATTAAGGACTAAACAGACTATGCTTTTCGAAACTTCAAAAGTGGCGCAGCTTCATCTTCCTCTACTTCAAAACAGGAAACAGGCCAGAAAACCTGCTGCTGCCTCTAAGACAGCATGAAGGAGTAGCCCCCGATCCGGGACCGGATCTAGTGGGGGGCAGACTTTCTCTCTTTGCCCAGGCTTAGGCGAGAGACGTCCAGGATCCCTGGGCTCTGGAGATTGTTTCCCAGGGATATCTTCTGGATTTCAAAGCTTCATCTCCAAAGGGGAGATTTCATCTCTCACAATTATCTGCAAACCAGATAAAGAGAGAGGCATTCTTACATTGCGTTCAAGACCTACTAGTTATGGGAGTAATCCACCCAGTTCCAAAGGAGGAACAGGGGCAGGGCTTCTATTCAAATCTGTTTATAGTTCCCAAAAAAGAGGGAACTTTCAGACCAATCTTGGATCTCAAGATCCTAAACAAATTTCTCAGGGTCCCATCCTTCAAGATGGAGACTATTCAAACCATCCTACCTATGATCCAGGAGGGTCAATATATAACTACCGTGGACTTAAAGGATGCTTATCTACACACTCTCACAAGAGTTTCCTTCCTAGGAACTCTGATAGATTCAGTAGAAATGAAGATTTATCTGACAGAGGTCAGGTTGTCAAAGCTTCTAACTTCCTGCCGTGCTCTTTATTCCACTTGTCATCCATCAGTGGCCCAGTGTATGGAAGTAATCGGATTAATGGTAGCGGCAATGGACATAGTTCCGTTTGCATGCCTACATCTCAGACCATTGCAACTTTGCATGCTCAATCAGTGGAATGGGGATTACACAGATTTGTCCCCTCTACTAAATCTGGATCAAGAGACTAGGGATTATCTTCTCTGGTGGCTATCTCGGGTCCATCTGTCCAAGGGAATGAGTTTCCGCAGGCCAGAATGGACTATAGTAACGACAGATGCCAGCCTTCTGGGCTGGGGCGCAGTCTGGTACTCCCTGAAGGCTCAGGGTTCATGGACTCAGGAGGAAGCCCTCCTTCCGATAAAAATTCTGGAACTAAGAGCGATATTCAATGCTCTTCAGGCTTGGCCTCAGCTAGCTGCGGTCAGGTTCATCAGATTTCAGTCGGACAACATCACGACTGTAGCCTATATCAACCATCAGGGGGGAACAAGGATCCCCCTGGCAATGTTGGATTTTTCAAAGATAATTCTATGGGCAGAGGTTCACTCTTGCCATCTCTCAGCTATCCATATCCCAGGAGTAGAGAACTGGGAGGCGGATTTTCTAAGTCGGCAGACTTTTCATCCGGGGGAGTGGGAACTCCATCCGGAGGTATTTGACCAGTTGATTCAAATATGGGGCAAATCAGAACTGGATCTCATGGCGTCTCGTCAGAACGCCAAGCTTCCTTGTTACAGGTCCAGGGATCCCAAGGCAGCACTGATAGATGCTCTAGCAGCGCCCTGGTCCTTCAGCCTGGCTTATGTGTTTCCACCGTTTCCTCTGCTCCCTCGTCTGATTGCCAAGATCAAGCAGGAGAGAGCTTTGGTGATCTTGATAGCTCCTGCGTGGCCATGCAGGACTTGGTATGCAGATCTGGTGGACATGTCATCCTTTCCACCATGGACTCTGCCGCTAAGGCAGGACCTTCTACTTCAAGGTCCCTTTAAACATCCAAATCTAATTTCTCTGCGTCTGACTGCTTGGAGATTGAACGCTTGATTCTATCAAAGCGTGGTTTTTCCGAATCGGTCATTGATACCTTAATTCAGGCTCGAAAGCCTGTCACCAGGAAAATCTATCATAAGATATGGTGTAAATATCTTCATTGGTGTGAATCCAAGGGTTACTCATGGAGTAAGGTCAGGATTCCTAGGATATTATCTTTTCTCCAAGAAGGATTGGGGAAGGGATTGTCAGCTAGTTCCTTAAAGGGACAGATTTCTCCTCTGTCTATTCTTTTGCACAAACGTCTGGCTGATGTTCCAGACGTTCAGGCGTTTTGTCAGGCTTTAGTTAGAATCAAGCCTGTGTTTAAACCTGTTGCTCCGCCATGGAGTTTAAATTTAGTTCTTAAAGTTCTTCAAGGGGTTCCGTTTGAACCTTTGCATTCCATAGTTATTAAGCTTTTATCTTGGAATGTTGTTTTTAGTAGCTATCTCCTCGGCTCGAAGAGTTTTGGAGTTATCTGCTTTACAGTGTGATTCCCCTTATCTGATTTTCCATGCAGATAAGGTAGTGTTACGTACCAAACCTGGGTTTCTTCCTAAGGTTGTATCTAATAAGAATATCAATCAGGAGATTGTTGTTCCTTCACTATGTCCTAATCCTTCTTCAAAGAAGGAACGTCTTTTACACAATCTTGATGTGGTTCGTGCTTTAAAGTTTTATTTACAAGCTACGAAGGATTTTCGTTAATCATCTGCTTTGTTTGTTGTCTACTCTGGACAGAGGAGAGGCCAAAAGGCTTCGGCAACTTATCTATCTTTTTGGCTAAGAAGCATAATCCGCTTAACTTATGAGACTGCTGGCCAGCAGCCTCCTGAAAGAATTACAGCTCATTCTACTAGAGCAGTAGCTTCCACATGGGCTTTTAAACATGAGGCCTCTGTTGAACAGATTTGCAAGGCGGCGACCTGGTCTTCACTTCATATTTTTTCTAAATTCTACAAATTTGATACTTTTGCTTCTTCGGAGGCTATTTTTGGGAGAAAGGTCTTACAGGCAGTGGTGCCTTCCGTTTAAGTGCCTGCCTTGTCCCTCCCTTCATCCGTGTATTAAAGCTTTGGTATTGGTATCCCACAAGTAATGGATGAACCCGTGGACTGGATACACCTTTACAAGAGAAAACAAAATTTATTCTTACCTGATAAATTTATTTCTCTTGTGGTGTATCCAGTCCAAGGCCCGCCCTGTCATTTTAAGGCAGGTGTTTTTTATTTTTAAACTACAGTCACCACTGCACCCTATAGTTTCTCCTTTTTTCTTGCTTGTCTTCGGTCGAATGACTGGGGGTGGCAGTTAGGGGAGGAGCTATATAGACAGCTCTGCTGTGGGTGTCCTCTTGCAGCTTCCTGTTGGGAAGGAGAATATCCCACAAGTAATGGATGAACCCGTGGACTGGATACACCACAAGAGAAATAAATTTATCAGGTAAGCATAAATTTTGTTTTTCAAGCTGGCCTACAATCTTCACTTTTTCAAAGGTGGTAAGTATCAGGGTTAGAAAAGGTGATTCAATTATTGGACATACCAGAGCAAAATATTAAAACATTTAGTGATCTTAGAGGGGACTATGATCTCCCCCAGAAAGATTTTTACGCTTATCTGCAAGCGAGGCATTACACTCGGAAATTAATTTCTATATCTGGTTGGAACTGGTCATTAGGATTTTTAGATAATTGACTGACTTTAGTTAAAAATGGTCAGATGTCAATATATCCTTGTTATCAAAAACTAATTGCAAGAAAAGGTCCCAATAACATAACATAAAGATAGAATCTAAATGGATAGCAGTTTCAGATCTGATATCAGAACAAGATGGTACGATACAAGCATCTATACTGGAAGTTAATCATTTCACTTTGTCAGCCACATGGAGAGAATCACATCTTAAACTTCTTTACATGACATATTTCACGGCCGAGAAGGGCTATAAGTGGAGGAATTCCCATTTTTTTAAATGTTCAAAATGTTCATTGAGGGCGGCTAATCTCAAACATATGTTATGGGATTGTCCAAAAATGTATATGGTCTGGAAAAAATTAGAATACTGGCTGGTTAGAAAGGTTGAAGTCTCCCGTCTGGTTCTGTCCTATACAAAAATAATATTTCTTAAAGCAGAAGAAAAAACTCCTTCCAAGGAGAAAAAAAATTGTCAATGGAGCAATCTTAGCAACTAGATATCTTATATTTTAAAAAAATGGAAAGAATCCTCTACACCCAGTCTAACTGAGATTAAAAATTGTATGAAAAAACAATTTATATTGGAACAGCATAATACAAAGTTACAGGATAATAGTGACTTTAGTGATTTTTTCCAGAAATGGTCGTTATTTATAAAAATTCTTCCAAAAAATGAATTAGATTATTTAATATAACCATTTAGAAATTCAGAAATGGTGGCATTAGGAATGTGGTAAAAAGAGGAAGGAAGAGTGAAGATGGAATATAAAGGAAACCTAATTGTGAGTGGTCTCTCTCCCTCCCCTTTTTTTTTTCCTCTCCCCTCTTCTCCCCCCACTCAATTTTCTGTTTTTGGTAAAGTTTAAAGGTTTTATATTGGAAATTGAAAGTTCCCTTGTGATCTTAGTGTTAATTGATATTACATGTAAAGGGAACATATCATGTAATGTTTTGGTTTGGTTATTTATGGTAATTTCTTTTTTAGGAAGCAAAATGTAACAGTGTAAGAAAACTGTTTAGTTTCTTATTTTGTTTATTTGTGACAAATGTTAATTATGAACAGTGTTTAAGCAATATGTTGTATCTGCATTTAATTTGAAAATGATTGTTAAAATATGAATATCGAACAAAAAAATTATATAAAAATTAAAGTTAAAAAAAAATGTCATGCTCTATCTGAATCACTAAAGAAATTTTTTGGGTTCAGTGTCCCTTTAAGCCTTAGCATGGGGGCAGGGAAAGGGTCTAGTGGTCACAGTGTCTTCTATAAATGTAGGGGGCTGACTAAATCAGAACAGTTTATATGTTCTTTCTCATTATAAAATGATTATGTATTTAATAACATTAATCCCATTGTTTTTCTTATTGACAGGTGAATTCACAAACTGCAATAATCCTAGTCATGATCAGAGTGCAGATGCTTCTTTACATCTTCTTCAAAATCAAAGAAGCCACGTGGGAAATTTATGTTCTGTATGTGGGAAATGTTTTCTTAAGAAATCACATCTTATTACTCATCAGAAAATTCATACAGAGGAGAAAGGATTTTCATGTTCTGACTGTGGAAAATGTTTTACTTGGAAATCAAATTTTATTATGCATCAGAAAATTCATACAGGAGAGAAAAGATTTTCATGTTCTGACTGTGGAAAATGTTTTAATCGAAAATCAAATCTTATTATGCATCAGAAAACTCATACAGGGGAAAAAGGATTTCCGTGTTCTGACTGTGGGAAATGTTTTACCCTGAAACAATATTTTATCATGCATCAAAAAATTCATACAGGCAAGAAAGCATTTTCATGTTCTGACTGTGGAAAATGTTTTACTTGGAAATCAAATCTTATTACCCATCTGAAAATTCATTCAGGGGAGAAAGCATTTTCATGTTCTGACTGTGGGAAATGTTTTTCTCAGAAATCCCATCTTATGAGGCATCAGAAAATTCATACAGGAGAGAAAGCATTTTCATGTTCTAAATGTGGGAAATGTTTTACTCAGAAAAATGATCTTATGAGGCATCAGAAAACTCATATTAAAATATATCAGAGTTTAACCTCCTAAGAGGTCCCTTCCCGCACCTAAACCATTTATGAGGTGATCCCAGGGTGGATTTGATTTAAATGAAATTGATTTAACTCATGATTTAAATCACTAGTCAGTAAGACTGATTTAAATCATGGTTTTCATTTTTAGAATAAGTTTTCAAATTATTTTTTTACAGTTTATCTCCAGTTTAATTGGTTAATCATTCATATTTGATCAACTTTACACCTGTACTTTATTAGAAGGAGAAAAATAATTACATTAATAATACCAAACAATCTTCTATTCAGTAAACTTCTTGAAACTTAGTTTAGGTTGATTCTGTGTTCATTGGTTTTCAGAGGAGCAATGGCATTAAAGGAAAGTAGAGTCAAAATTAAAGTTTCATGATTCAGAAAGAACATGCAATTTTTAACATTTTTCCAATTGACTTATCTAATTTGTTTTTTTTCTTTTGGTATCCAGTGTTGAAAAGTTTGCATAAGTATGCTCACTCAGATGCAATTCACTACTGTGAGCTAGCTGCTTGTCACTGTCTCACCCATTCTATTCAGATATACCCAATTAAAGCATTGATCTCCTTCAAGAAAGGATTCCAAGAGAATGAAGCAAATTTGATAATGGAAACCCAAAAGTTATCTTTCATGATTATGTCTATTTAAGGTCTATTTATCAACTCTGTATGGTAATTTTATAACATTTTGCTGTGAAGAAGGGGCATGTTATTTTTGCAGACACAAATTCACAGTTTTGAGAACTACAATAAATCATATGTGATATCGTTAAGATTGAAAAATTGTCCAAAATAATCTGACAGAAACCTCTGGAAGAGAATGACATTGTGAATAAATTAAAGGAATTAATGTACTAAAAAAAAAAAACATTACAACCATGAATATTCAGCATCTTGCTATATAATTTTAAAAAAATCTATATTTGAGGATGAATAACCTTTTGGAATAAAATATATATCTTAAATAGTAACTATCTTTAGATAGATTTTTTTTTTCTTCAAAAATCATTTTATTTTTAAAAAATCCTAATTAAATAAAAACAAAGATTTTAAATTGAAAAAATATCAGATAAATATCAGTTATTTTTTTAATTTAATTTTTTTTTTTTTTTTTGCTTATTTTAGAAATGTTACCTAATACAACTATAGTTCCACAACAGTTTTGACTATAGAGCTGAGGGAAAACAAATATGATTATTTTTTCACCTTTTCTTGTAGATTTCTCACATATGATATAGATAAAATAATGTTATAGTTTGAATCTGCTGGGTCTGCTAAAAAGAAAAAGCAATCATGTATAGTTTGTGTGGGTTTGCCACTGACAAATGACTTCCAGTAGTGTTTAAATATGAGCAACATCTAAGTGCTCAAAGTAGTTTAGATAAGGGGTGTGGATGGTTAAGTAGCTAAGAGGTAAAATGTGGACTAAACACTTTAAGATTGTAATATAAAATGTTTAATTATGTATATTAAGATTACTTCACAATATACTCTCATTATTTATTTTGTTCCTTTTTCCTGTAATGTAATTCTGAAAATTGTTGGCTTTCCAATTCCCATGAGTTTCTATAAAGTAATGGGAGCTGCTATAAGGAAAAGGGGTATATCCAACAGCGCTAACTTGAAATTGACCTCTAGCTACTAGAACCAATGGGTCCCTAGTTACCCATGAAAAACAAAATGTGTGCTATATGGTCAGTGGGAGGAGCGCCTAAATTAAGGCTAGGTCTTATAATATAATTGGGGTACAGATTCCAGGGATATCCGTTAAAGTGTAAATTGTAGGATACAAATATTGTGGATATCAGTAAAATGTGTAACGCTAGTTACAATAAATAGCAGTAAACACCAAAGGATAACAAAAGAAAGTTGGAATAAGATATATAATTAAGGGGATTATATATACAATTCATACAATTGGGTATGACAGCAAACTACATTAAAATATATCAATTTAATAACAAATAAGACATGGATCCATGTTAAAAATACATACAATAAATCACAACAAATTGCAATATTAAAAACAGTATTAGCGGGTTAAAAACAGTGGGTGGGGCAAAGGAGTACAATCCAATATGGTATAGAAAACGAGGTATGCAGTAGATACTACTCTAGAAGGTTCCACAGTGCCTCTGAGTCTTTTTAATAAGAGCCAGATAATTTTAGTTGTTGGATAATTTCAGGTATCCATAGTAGATTGTCAAATCTGCTGAAATCAAATATAAACACTTGTCTTAGTGGCATACGCAAGGTACATATAAAGTATATCTGAGCTTACAGTAAAAAAAGCGATGATCGGGCTCTACAGTACACAACAAATCAAAAGAAGTCCTCTATGCTGCAACAGAAACCCTTCGGCGTCCGCTGTATAGGGGTTTGAGCCAAGACCGGGTGTGATGCATCTGAACCTTCAATAGGCCAAAAAAGAAGCAACGTGTTTCAGATTTCTCTTTTCTCAAGCTTCTGACCTACAATACGGATACTGCTCCTTAAATAGCAGAGTATCAACAATATACTTGCTTGTTTCTGACAAAGTTAACTATCCAACTATTGATTTGATGCCTATTCCGGGTTTTTTTTTAATGTAGTAAATGTTTTTTTGTATTAACACAAGTATTTTATAAAATAAAACAATATTAAAATTAAGTATTATTAATTAATTCCTTTGATAAAGTCTACCACTTTTTTACAATTCATTACAATCAACTTAAAAACTTGCAATTAGTTTCAAGTGGTCTTTTAGACCAACTAATCGCCCAGGATGGAGACTGAATGACTTCTCAGACCCACAGACATTAGGAGACATAACAGAAAAAAAACTACAGAATTTTTCAGCTTTAACTCCCCAGTAGACACATCAATATCTAACAACTGGGAAGCCTACAAATGCTACATTAAAGGTGAAATTATCAAACACACCTGCAGACAACAAAAACAAAAATCTAATCACTATAACGATCTCATAACCAAACTCACCCACTCTGAATCCGTACACAAAAAAAATCCACAATCCACTCGCCTCTATACTGACCTTCAACAGGCTAGGGAAAACCTCAACAAACACTTAAAGGGACAGTCAACACTTCCGTTAACATTATTTGAGATAGAAATATAAGAACCGAAGATCCGCCTGCACTATACCCCTTCTGCCATGCTGCCTTGCTTCTATAGTAATCACTTTCGCTAACTTGTCTAATGCCAGGTAAATATGGCAGCCGGACTCCTCCCACAGTTACGTAGCTGCCTTCTTCAAATGATCATCAAATCAGAATCCAGTCCTCGGACAGAAATTGCAAGCGCGTGCAATTTCTGTCCGAGGACTGGATTCTGATTTGATGATCATTTGAAGAAGGCAGCTACGTAACTGTGGGAGGAGTCCGGCTGCCATATTTACCCGGCATTAGACAAGTTAGCGAAAGTGATTACTACAGAAGCAAGGCGGCATGGCAGAAGGGGTATAGTGCAGGCGGATCTTCGGTTCTTATATTTCTATCTCAAATAATGTTAACGGAAGTGTTGACTGTCCCTTTAATTAAAAATGCTCACCTAAGAGCCCTCAACCTACGGGCCAAATTCTTTATCAAAAGCAATCAATCAGGTCGGATGCTAGCCAGATCCCTTAAAAAGAAAAGCTTTAACTCTTTTATCAAATACATTAAAAAAAACATCTGGTAAAACTCTTTTTGATAGGAAAACTATTGTTCAACAATTCGCTGAATTCAGGTAGCCCTCAGTTTACGCCGGGGTTAGGTTCCAGAAGGAATGGTTGTAAATTGAAACCCAGTTTATAATGTAAGTCACTGGGAAGTGAGGGAGATAGGTTCCAGGTCCCTCTCAAAATTGTAACATCTAATACAATTTTTTTTAAAGCTTTGAAATGAAGACTTTAGATGCTAAACAGCATTATAAACCTAATAAAATAATCACACAACACAGACTTCACTTGCATTTTTCTGCAAACAGTTCTTTCTATGCATTCCAATCTGGACTGATTTATAGACAGGAAGATCTTGTTCCTATGAAATCTGCTTGATAGCTCAGATCTGGTTAAACTGATTAATTTCAGCTTGCTTGGCTTTGCTGCAACACAAGCGGACAGCTCTATCTACTGGCTATTTAAATAAATGCACTGCTTCTCAATGCTTTTCGATAGCAGTCACATGACTGGAAGATAAAGGTTGTTATACTGAAACAGTGTAAATTGAACCGTTGTAAAACAAGGGACACCTGCACTATACCTCACTATACAATCTAAATTTTTCGGATCCTAACCTTAAAAAACAACTAATAAACGACTATCTCAGCAACTTCAACCTCCCGTCCCTATCAGAAGACGACTCTTTCTTGCTAGATCAACCCTTCAACTTGCAAGAAATTCTAGGAGCGATAAAAGCACTCCCTACGGGGAAAGCCCTGGGCCCAGACAGTTTTACCCCAAAATGTTATCACCTAATCTCCTTCCTGCTTAGCCCACACCTGCTAGATCTTTATTAATACATTGACCAATTAAGCGACTTTTCTCAAAGTCTTCTAGAAGCATCTATTATGATCATCCCAGAACCCGGTAAGCCCACAGTCCAAAACTACAGACCAATCTCCAATTGATGTGACAATTTACGCCAAGATATTAGCCACCCATCTAGATTCCTACTTCAATTGATACACACAGACCAGGTCGGCTTCATCCCAGGCAGAGAAGCTAAAGACAATTCTATCCGTGTCTTACAAACCCTTTACTCAGCAAAAAACATCCGCTAATCCTACTATCTACAAATGCTGAGAAGGCTTTTGACAGGGTGGACTGGCACTTCATATGGTCCTCCCTGTCAGAATTTGGCTTTTCCAACTTTTGTAATTAGAATAAAGGCCCTCTATTCCAAACCCACGGCATCTGTTTGCACTAATAATATATACTCTAATAGCTTCCATATAAGAAATGGCACTTGTCAGGGTTGTCCCCTTTACTTTTTGCCTTTATTCGAGACCTTAGCAACCCATATTAGGTCCAACCCCAATATTAGAGGAATAGAATTCGGTCCAATCCACCAGAAATGCCTATTATATGCAGACAATACCATTTTCACCATCAGATCTTATACCACAACCATTCCAGCCCTACTTTCTGAACTTGAAAATTACAAAAATGTCTCTAATTTCTCTGTCAACATGGATAAATTGATTTTCCTGCCTATTAATCTCCCCCCAGAATAAATAACATATCTAACCCAAAATTCAACTATCTAGGAATAAATATTTCCCTTGAATTACATGACCTATTCACTCAGAATTATCTCTCACTACAAACGGAAACCCACAAACTTCTAGAGCAATGGCGCAAACAAGGCCACCTCT